>NC_057807.1:504705695-504723403 GCF_018294505.1 Triticum aestivum
GCCGAGTCATGTCATTGTAGCCCCGGGGTCTTAAGACGAATCAAGGAGTTGTCTTGAGATTCTCCATATTTGATCATGATATAAACCGGTATGAGTCATTCAGCAACTTAGTGATATATAATCCTTTTTGTAGTAAACAACTTGTCCTACATTGGAGAACTTGCAAGCCAGAGAAATTTGCTCTTTTAAAGAAAGCAATATATAGTATGAAAATATACTGGATGGATTTCACCTGATATGTTAAGCCAGAAATTACCCACCGCGGAGTTGATTATCGCCATTGTGAAGCTGAAATCAATCACGGGTAAACCGGCCGTGGGAGCAGATAGATGAGCCGGCCGCGGCGTTGTAAGCCGGTTGCGGGCGGCGAGTCAATCATAGGAGCGGTAAGCTGCGCGGACGGCGAGTCGATCGTGGGCGTGGTTCCAGCGAGTTGATGTACATCGAGCTGCACGGGCGACGGCTTGCGCCCACCCATTCAACAGCAAACGGGTGCAAAAGCTAGTGCTTGATGGTGCTAACGCAAACTCCATAGGCACATCATGACACCACCTTGATAATGAATCATTGCCCTGCACAAAACATATTGCGGACTAGAGTAATTGTTCTTGGAAAAAACAATATATGCGCTAATAAAATAGACTTAGATAGATATCACCTAATTTGTTTGGATGATCGATGATCCGTTCAACGCGATAGAGGCGGTTTTGGCAGAGCGGCAACTCAATATAGCCCCAGCGGCTCAACACGGCAAAGGCAGCGCAACGCGGCCCCGGCGTCTCAGCGCAGCACGGGCGACTCGCATATGTCCATTGGACAACTTGTGTGAGCAGACGCGGCTCTGATTTATTGATGTATATGCAAGAGTCAATCGCGACATTTAGAAGATGGAGCGGACGCGTGAGTCGGCCGTGACGACATAAACCGCGTGGACAGAAGAGTCGGCCGTGGACGTACAGTTGAGTTGGTGCGGGTATGGTCGAACGCGGTCCCGGTGAGGTTGATGTAGACTGGACCACAAGGGCGGCGACTTCGGGCACTTCCATTGATCACGGCAATATGGACAAATACCAGTGCAAATGATGACGCCGTGCGCTCCATATCCACGGTATAATGTCATTTTTATAGTAGATGATTACCCTGCATATAAAAAATACCATAGAGCAGAGTAGTTGCCCTCAGAGTAATTTAAAAGTGTACTAAGGAAATATATAGAATAAATAGCACCTGATTTTGAGGGGGTCTCAGTGCATGTTTTTGCTGCGACTGTCATTTGATTTTTGATGTGATGGCTTGTGCCTTGTGACCACGTGAGAGTTTTCTTGGAGGTCTCGCTGGCAGTATACTCTCAACTGGGATCTGGAAGTTTGTGCAAACAAAGCACTTTAACTTGAGTAGACGGCTTGTAGTTTTGATGGATGTGAGTGCACTTTTGCCTTCATCTGTACTGCTGTGCGTAGCACTTTGTTTCTTGGATTTAACTAATCTCCACATCAGGAAAAAGTAGCAGCAGCAGTAGCTTGCTGCCTCGGGACACGAAGTCTAGGAATCGTGGACGTGTTGCCATGGGAAACTTGGAACAACAGCTGCACCCTCATATAGTATACCTGTGGCTCAACGAGTTATGATCTGATGGTCTGCAAGGCACACAGCCCACCGTACTCCTGTTGGTCTTTGTGAATTGATCCACCTGACTTCAGATCGCCAGATGGGAGCGGTGGTTTGACTTTTCGTTTGACTACCCGTCACATATGGAAGCAATTGCCATCGTCATTGTCAAGATCTCTTTTTCCATCAGCTTACAACTTGACGGATCACTAAAGGCTGCCACAACCAAAAAAATTTGTCTCAGACTCGGCAGATCTTTATGGCGCTCGCAGCGACCGCTTAGCCCGCAACTGTAAAATCTTAATTTCATATGCGCTGTTCCGACTGCTGGTTGACAACGTATATCCTTCTGAAACCGACTTTCTTCATACGGAAAATCATGAACTTCTCGGTACCTGAGAAAAGATCCCTCTAAGAACTCATCACCACCGTGCACAGGCCCCACGGTGGGCGCCAACTGTCATGGAATTGTCACGGCAGATGTCCTAGTGTGTGGACTTAGTCGTGAGGCCAACGCATCTATGTTGTAGCTTCAGAGGGGTTGATTGGTACGAGAGACGCAACACACAAGACAAGGATTTAGACAGCTTCGGGCCCCGGGAAACATTTTCCAGTAATAACCCTACATGCTGTTTGTGGCTAGATCTCATTACGATCATCAGGGAGACGACACATAAGCCGGCTCCCCTTTAGTTGTGTCTAGCCTTAGAGATTATTTTTCTTGCCTGTCCCTCTTGGGGTGCCCTGCCCCTACTTATATAAGTTGAAGGGGAGGGTTACATGTGGAGTCCTATTAGGATTAGGACTAGTCTATTACAAGTGGAATCCTAGTCTGCCCCCTTAAGGGAAAACTCCTTATGCCTTTCCTTGTAAACCGGCCCACCATAACATGGGCCGGCCTTCTGGGCCTTGGGCCTAGTCTTCTATCTGACCCACCGTTACGGCCATCCATGAGTCGCCAGGCTCGTGAGTCGTCAGACCAGTGAGCCGTTAGACTCGTGAGTCGCCAGTCCTCTAGCGGGTTACCAATGAAAACGCCAAGCCCGGCCGGGTCATACTTCTGGCCGGGTCATACTGCGGGGTATATCCCTGACAGGTTGCGAGTATTTGTTATTTGTGTGCAGATGTTGCTTACGTGGTGCTAGGAGGTTCTCCTGCTAATTCGATAACCTTGGTCTCATCACTGACGAAAATACCTACCGTCGCTATACTACATCATCCCTTCCTCTTGGGGAAATACCTACATAGTTCTAGCAGACATCAGACCGTGACACGGCCAAGCCTGCTATCGCATGCCGGCCGACCCCGCCAAGCCAAGACTTCCTCAACCCGGCCTCAGGTCAGCTCCCATCCCATCCAAGGCGTACGACGGATCAAGTCCCTGTAAGGGAGAAGAGCTTGGCTATAGTGACCCACCAAGTCCTCTGACTGGCACGAGCGTGGCAACAGTGGCCCACCTACTCCGCTGACCAAGGCCGGTAGGGAAACAATGCAATCTAGTCCTACTTACACAAGCCGATGGCGACCAGGTGACGCGCCACTGTAGCCGAGCCGGCTCAACCACTCCGTGATGCAAGACAAGATGGGGAACAGTGCCCCCTGGCGCACGGGGTTCGCGCTTGGAGAACCTGGTGTACCCTGGTAACCAACGGGCCCAGCGCTGGCTTCCCAGACGCTGACATCCCGGCCCCGCGGCCATGTAACTTTACCATTGTAACCCTGGGGGGTTGACCTATAAAACCCCCAGGAGGCCTCTGTGCATGGGGCGATCAGATCATCAGTAGAATACATAGATACGCAAGGAGAAGGAGCAGCCTAAGCCTTGGCCCACCTTCCTTCCTCCCCCGAACAGCTCAAGGAGCAACTCTGTACTGTTACATACTCCATAAATAAACCACTCTCGGCAGGACTAGGGGTGTTATCTCTGCGGAGAGCCCCAAACTTGGGTATGTCTTGCGTCCTGCGCTCGCTCATGCCGACCTCGCCTCTGGAGCCCACCGGTGCCCTCGAGCATGTCCCTCTCTTTAGCCATCCTTTGGCATCTGTCGTGCGCCCACCACGACACCAAGTCTCCAATAGATGCACCTGCACAAACTAACAAAGACTTGCACACAACGCGGAAAAGGGGTTGTCAATCCCTTCATAGTCACTTGCAAAAGTGAGATATAATAGAGATAGATATAAAAGATAAATAAAAGGAAAAATAAAGTAAAGGTAAATAAAGTGCAACAAGGTATTTTTGGGTTTTTGGTTTTATAGATCTAAAAATATATGATGGAAAATAGACCGAGGGCCATAGGGTTCACTAGAGGCTTCTCTTTTGAAATAAAACATATGGTGGGTGAACAAATTACTATTGAGCAATTGATAGAAAAGTGAAAAGTTATGATGACATCTAAGGCAATGATCATGAATATAGGCATCACGTCTGTGACAAGTAGACCGAAACAATTCTGCATCTACTACTATTACTCCACACATCGACCGACTCCTGCCTGCATCTAGAGTATTAAGTTCAAGAGAACAGAGTAACACATTAAGCAAGATGACATGATGTAGAGGGATATACGCAAGCAATATGATATAAACCCCATCTTTTTATCCTTAGTGGCAACAGTAAATACGTGCCTTGCTACCCCTGTTGTCACTTGGTGAGGACACTGCAAGATTGATCCCATCACAAAGCACCTCTCCCATGGCAAGATAGATCAATCTAGTTGGCCAACCCAAATCAGTATATCGAAGAGAAATACAAAGCTATCTTAATCATACATAAAAGAGTTTAGAAAAAATAAAATAATATTCATAGATAATCTGATCATAAACCCACAATTCATCGTATCTCAACAAACACACCGCAAAAGAAGATTGCATCAGATAGAACTCCAAGAACATCGAGGAGAACATTGTATTGAAGATCAAAGAGAGAGAAGAAGCCATCTAGCTACTATCTATGGACCCGTAGGTCTGTGGTAAACTAATCACACATCATCGGAAGGGCAGCAAGGTTGGTGTAGAGGCCCTCCGTGATCGGATCCCCCTCCGGTAGAGTGCCAGAAAAGGCCCCAAGATGGTATCTCACGAGAATAGAAGCTTGCGGCGGAGGAAAAGTATTTTTGTAGACACTTATAATGTAGATGGAATATTTGGGTATTTATGGAGCAAGAATTAGGGTTAGGGGAATCCCGATGGGCCCCAAGCCTGGGGGACGCCCCCCTAGGGCGCGCCCACGGGGCTTCTGGCCCTCTCATGGCTCCTATGGCATCCTCTCCAAGTCTCCTGGGTTTCTTCTGGTCCAAGAAAAATCATCGTAAAGTTTTATTTCGTTTGGACTCCGTTTGATATTGATTTTCTGTAAAAGACAAAAACAAGGGAAAAAACAATGGCACTGGGCACTAGGGTAATAAGTTAATTAGTCCCAAAAAATGATATAAAATATTACCATAATGCATATAAAACATCCAAGACGGACAATATAATAGCATGAAACAATAAAAAACTATAGATACGTTGGAGATGTATCAAGCACCTGCACACAAACAACAAAAACTTGCAACCCAACGCGTGAAGGGGTTGTCAATCCCTCAACGGTATTGAGATAGATTAAATTGTATGAGATTTGATAAATAGATCTAACTAAAACACAAAATAAAACAAATTAAGAAAAATTGCATCAAGCTATTCTTGGTTTTAATATGATAGGAAATAGACCCGGGGGCGTAGTTTTCACTAGAGGCTTCTCTCAAGAAAATATCGTACGGTGGGTAAAACAATTACTGTTGGGCAATTGATAGAAAAGCGAATAATCATGAAGATATCCAAGGCAATGGTCATGTATATAGGCTTCACGTCCAAGATTAGTAGACTAAAACGATTATGCATCTACTACTATTACTCCACACATCGACTGTTATCCAACATGCATCTAGTGTATTAAGTTCATGGAAAAACGGAGTAATGCAATAAGAATGATGACATGATGTAGACAAGATAAACTCATGTATGAATAAACCCCAATCTTATTACCCTTAATAGCAATGATACATGCGTGTCATGTCTCTTTCCGTCACTGAGATTGAACACCGCAAGATCGAACCCATCACAAAGCACCTCTTCCCATGGCAAGATAAATCAATCTAGTTGGCCAAACCAAACCAATAAATCGGAGAAGAATTACGAGGCTATAACAATCATGCATAAAAGAGTTTAGAAAAGACTCAATTAATATTTATGGATAGAACTGATCATAAACCCACAATTTATCGGATCCCACCAAACACACCACAAAAAAGAGTTACATCAAAAAGAGAGAAGAAGCCATCTAGCTACCAGCAACGGACCCGTAGGTCTGTGGTAAACTACTCACGCATCATCGGAGGGGAAACAAGTATGAAGAACCCCTTCTGATTATTGCCCCCTCCGGCACAGTGCCGGAAAAGGCCTCTAGATTGTATCTCGTGGTTCTGGAACTTGCGGCGGTGGAAAAGGTATTTCGTCGACTCCCCTAGGGTTTCTAGGATTTTAGAGTATTTATAGAGGCGGAAGTAGGTCAAGGTGGTTCCCGTGGGCTCCACTACCCACCAGGGCACACCGGAGGCCCTTGGTGCTCCCTAGTGCCTAGTGGGCCCACGGGCCTCCTCTCGTGTACTCCAGAAGCTTCCAGGGTCCTTTATCACCAAAAAAAATCACCAAAAAGTGTCATGGAATTTGGACTTCGTTTGGTATTGATTTTTTGTGAAGTAAAAAAAAAATAGTTACTGGCACTAGGCACTATGTCAATAGGTTAGTCCCAAAAATTTATATAAAGTTGCTAGTAAATGTATATAAAACATCCAAAACATATACTATAACAAATGGAACAAACAAAAACTATAGATACGTTGGAGACATATCAGTCAACAACAACCCAAAATGAAAAGGAGTTGTATAACTTGGATCATGCTTGTTCTAGAAATGTTGTGGAGAGAACCTTTGGCTTGTTGAAGAAAAAATGGGCCATCTCGCGTTCTTGTTCTTTCTTTGACATAGAGGACCATGTAACACATGTACATTTGGTTGTTCATATGGGCCATCCCATGTTCCTTCTTTGACGATAAACTAAATATTTGCATATTCGACTTATTAATCTGTGTTGTGTGTTACACAACTATGCAAGGGATAGGTAGCATATGAGAGATAATTTGTTGCTTCGAGAAGTCGACGCTGCGCTAGCGGCTATGACTCCTGAAACTGTAGATGATGCTACTTTAATTAGAAGTGTCCAACAAAAAAATGCATATGGTCCAATTTTGGGCCGCAATTTGCGAACGAGATGTATGATGAGTACCTTGCAGTGCATGGAGAACTAGAAATCAAGTAGATAAGTAGTGATGGAGTAGATATCTAGGTGATGGTGCCTTTATTTGTGCTAGCTTGGTGATGGTGCCCTTTTTTGTGTGGTAGCATGCTGTCCGTAATGGTGCCATGTGTGTGATATTTTGTACATGCTTCATCTTTTGTTCGTACTAATATATATGGTTTACCATACTCATACTTGCTATTTTGTTCTTACTTTTATGCACATACATATGTTTTACTTATAGAAGCATGGCCGAAACAAAAGTAAAAAAGGTAGACTTTACCTTACCTGGACTCCTAAGATGGACACGGCATTGTTGACCGCTCTTGTTGAGCATCACAACAATGGTGACCATGCTCAAAATGGTTGGAAGCCACATGTGTATAATGCTTGCGTTAAGCATGTCAAGGATACATGTGATGTTGACATTACGAAGGAAAACATAATAGGAAGAATTAAAACATTTGACAAGCATTATGAGATCATTACCAAGATGCTTGCTCAGAGTGGCTTTGGATGGGATTGAGTAAAGAACATGGTGTCGGTTGATAGTGATGAAGTGTGGTCTCGATATGTGGAGGTATTTAACACCAAATTCAAATTGTGTTTATTTTTGCAACTTCAATATCATCTCTAAATATTTGTTTGTTTTGTGTAGGCTAACAAGGAAGCACGTGCCTATAGGAACAAGGATTTGCACAATTGGGAGTCTATCAATACCATATATTCAAAAGATCATGCCACCGGTGCAGGTGCTAGGACAGGAGTGGAATGTGTTCAAGAACCACCCGTTGTTGAAGAAGCTCCCAAGGCACCTCAGAAGAGGTAACGCACTGGAGATGTTATCTTGTGCATGACGGGAAAGATGAAGATGTCCTTTGCTGATTCTTTGAAAACAATCGAGCCACTTCCTATGCTAAAGGTGACTCCTCCAACTAAAATCCTTGATGCACTAAAGAAGGTACCAGCTTTGGAGGATAGTGATATGCTGAGAGATTATTGAAAATTAATCATCAATGAGCGTTTGTTTGAAGCACTGATGAGGCTACCCGAGGAGTTAAGCAAGCCATGGCTCTTGACCTTGGACTGATTGTTACTATCCTGTTTGGTTGATGTATGGACTACTATGTACTTTGTTGTTTGCAAACTGTCTATTTGTGCTATGTGTAAGATACATACACTACCCACTTTTTCTATGTGTAAGAGACATAAACTACCAACATTATTATCCATGTTGTGTTCTTGGTACTTTAAAACTATCTTGTGTCATGTTTCCATTTTCCATATTTATTTCTTGTGTTATTGTTTCGACCTTATTCAGAACATTTTAATGTTATTATGTGTGTATATATATATGGTGTGTGTATGTGTGTGTGTATATATAGACACACACACACACATGTACAAAAGTTTACATTGTCCAAACTCAAAAAACAACCAATTCCATGGTCTGTACATCCAAACAACAATTGGAATTAGATGCTACCCTGTGATTCAACAGTAAATTCCATGCACAACCAAACAATAGAATTCAAATTCGAGTCCATTTCCTTTCCATCTTAGATTTGTAATTTCCAGTCAAATTCCATTCCAAGCAGTTTTTCCTACATCCAAACATAGTGTAAGCACGTGAGCAATTGAATCATGACCAAAACCTCATCCCCTTTAAATAGTATTTTCTTTTCCTATGGACTCGATGTGATTTTGGATCACTTAACAAAAAGTATAGTATTGGAGCTTTGCCAATCTTTGTCCTTAGCATTTTGAAGGGTACCACATCCTCATGTCCTTGCCATGCCACTGTTAAACTTATCTGAAATGTATTAGATAGCCCAACAACTTGTATGTTGACACAAATAACTAAAACCACCAAGGAAGCTAATGTGCTTTCAACGAGATTAAGGAGTATCATTAAAATAGATCACACATATAACATATGTAGACTCTATATGAAAAAGGTACTCGTCTTCGATCATCGAAACAGAAAATGTGCAACACGACAGTCCTGTGAAACTAGAAGATGAAGCTACTGGTCAAAAGAAATTTTAGACTGTCCATCGAGGGCACCAAATTTGACAAAATTAATCCAAAAAGCTCCGAAATAGAACATTTACGGTCAATAAAACTATGATCCGATTGCAAAAATGAAACCATAACATCGATGTGCATCTTTTGCATGTGGAACTTATCTTGAATCGAATTATCGTTGTGTAGATTAGCAAGGATGAAAGAAATGAGATTAGGATGGTGCTTGAGGTAGGAGAAGAAACCATGTTGAGGATGTGTAGTACTCGCATCGTCTCATGCAACCAAACCCATCCATGTGCCCTCGATTTGGCTCCACTCAGTCCGGCTCGCTAGAAACGGCCCAGAGGTGGTTTAAGTTTTGTGCTGACCAACTTTCTGATGGTCCGTGTAACCAAAGAAGCCAAAAACATCTCCCACGGGCCTGCCTAGGCCCAATGCAGACTACCAAACACGTACTAATAAAATACCAAGGCACGGACATCTTTGCATGGAAACCTTCTGATATGCTCGGTGTCCCGAGAGAATTCGCTAAGCACACTCTCAATATTGATCCTTAGTTTAAGATAGTTAAACAGTTCCTTCTTCATTTCAATGAAGAGCGTCGTAAAGCTATTGGAGAAGAGGTGGCCCGGCTCTTAGCGGCGGGGTTTATCATCAAAGTTTTTCACCCGGTGCTTGTACTCAAGAAGAACAGCACTTGGAATATGTGTGTTGATTACACAGATCTCAATAAAGCCTGTCCAGCTGATCCCTTTCTCTCCCTCGCATTGACCAAATTATGGATGCCACGGCGGGTTGTGAGAGTTTATGTTTCCTGGATGCTTACTCTGGATATCATCAGATCAAGATGGTAGTCAAGGACCAAGAGAAGACGTCTTTCATTACACCTTTGGATCTTTCTGCTATGATTCTATGCCTTTTGGGCTCAAAAGTGCTCAGGCAACTTATCAGCACTGTGTTCAGAATTGTCTTCACAGTCAGATTGGGTGTAATGTGCATGCTTATGTGGATGATATTGTGGTTAAGTCTAGGAAGAAGGAGACTCTCCTAGACGACTTGAGGGAAATTTTTGACAATCTCTAGGTCTATAAAAGGATGCTTAACCCGGCCAAGTGTGTCTTTGGTGTGCCTGCAGGTAAACTATTGGGGTTCCTGGTCTCGAAATGGGGTATTAAAGCTAACCCAGAGAAGATAAAAGCTATTACTTTGCTTTCTAAGCTGGCGTGTGGCAATGATGTCCAGCGTCTGGCGGGCCGTATTGTGGCTTTGAGCAGGTTCATAAGCCGTTTCGGAGACAAGGTCATCCTTTGTATTTGATGATGAAGAAGATAGAAAACTTTGTCTGGACTGATGTTGCTAATCAAGCGTTTGAGGATCTCAAAAAGCAGTTAGCTGAGCCACCCGTTCTTGCTTCTCCTATTGAGAAAGAGCCTTTGCTCTTGTATGTGGTGGCTAATAGTAAGGCTGTCAGTGTGGCAATTGTGGTGGAGCGCAAGGAGGCTGGTAAGGAATACCCGGTTCAGCGGCTGACTTATTATGTTAGTGAGGTGTTGATTAAGTCCAAGCAACGATATCCACATTGGCAGAAACTGGTGTATGGGGTGTTCATGGCAAGTCGAAAGCTGAAGCATTATTTTCTTGGCATCCTATTATTGTTGTTAGCTCTGCTCCTTTAGGAGATATTATTCAACACAGACAAGCCACAAGCCGGGTTGCTAAGTAGGAAATTGAGCTGGGACCTCACGGTTTGAAATATGTGCCAAGGACAACCATCAAATCTCAGGCTTTGGTGGATTTCATCAATGAATGGACTGAGTTGCAGACACCTGAGGAGAAACCTGACAACACGTATTGGACGATTCACTTTGATGGGTCCAGGCAGTTGGAAGGCTCGGGGCAGGAGTTATTTTGACTTCCCCACGAGGTGACAAATTTTGTTATGTTTTAAGGTTAATGTTTCCTTATACTAACAATGCAGCTGAGTATGAGGAATTACTCCATGGCCTTTGTATGGATAAAGAGATGAATTTAAGCCGGGTTAGGTGCCTGGGCGACTCGGATCTTGTGGCTCGACAAGTCTCAGGCAAGTGGGACTCTAAGGACCCGCTTATGGCGGCTTACCGCCGGGCGGTTGACAATATTACTGGTCACTTCAAGGGTTATCAAGTGGATCACCTTGATCGAAGGAAGAATGAGGTGGCTGATGCCTTAAGCTGGCTTGGATCCTAACATAAGTCGGTACCTCCTAATGTGTTTCTTGATGTTTTACACAATCCTTCAGTCAAGTTGTCGTCTAAGGAGGATCTTGTTATCCCTGGCCCAAAGGCGCAGTTGGTGGTGGCTCTACATACTATTCCTGATTGGACGCTTCCCTATTTGGCCTATATGACCTGGGGCGAGTTACCTGAGGATGAAACTTTGGCAAGGCAAATAACTAGGAGGTCTAAGTGTATGAGTATTATCAACGGCGAGTTGCATCGATGCAGTGTGACAGACGTGTTCCAATGTTGTGTTTCTCCTGAAGGGGGCTATGAGATCTTGCGAGAGATTCATGAAAGTGATTGTGGTCATCATGCCGGCTCTAAATCTTTGGTGGCTAAAGCTTTTCGTCATGGGTTTTACTGGTTAACGGCTCATGCTGATGCAGAGGATATCGTTAGCAAGTGCGATGGGTGTAAAAAATTTACAAGACAAGCTCATGTGCCGGCTCAGGAACTGCGTATGATTCCAATAACTTGGCCATTTGCAGTCTGTGGGCTTGATATGGTTGGACCGTTCAAGAGGTCTAAAGATAAGAAGACCCACCTCTTGGTGGAAGTTGACAAATTTACCGAGTGGGTTGAGGTGGAGCCAATTAGCAATTGTGAGGCGGCCACGACTGTTCATTATGTTAAAAAACTGATATTTCATTTTGGATACCCTCATAGTATCATCACTGATAATGGCACTAATCTTTCTAAGTGTGCTATGATGTAGTTTTGTCAAAGAGAGCACATTCGGCTTGACGTTTCCTCAGTGGCTCATCCACAGTCCAATGAACAAGCTGAACGAGCTAATCAAGAAATTTTGAGAGGCATCAAGCCCCGTCTTATGGTTCCTTTGAAGTGAATGTCGGGTTGTTGGGTTGAGGAACTACCTTAACTGCTTTGGAGTATTACTACCACCCCCAATATGTCAATAGGCTATACGCCTTTCTTCATGGTTAATGGTGCAGAGGCGGTTCTCCCAAGTGACATCCATCATGACTCGCCCAGAGTGGCGGCTTATGTTCAAGCTGATAATGAGGCGGCACGACAGAACGCCCTTGATATTTTGGATGAAGAGCATGACCTTACGATGGCTCGTTCGACGATATAGCAGTAAGACCTAGTTCGCTATCATAGCCGTACAGTTTGCAGCAGAACCTTTCAAGAAGGTGACTTAGTGCTCTGCTTGATTCAAGACCAGACAGGGATGCATAAGCTTTCCCCGCCTTGGGAGAGGCCTTTGGTGGTCAGCAAGAATCTCAACAACGGGTCTTATTATCTCATTCATGTGTGAGAGCACAAAGATTCCCACAAGTCGGAAGAGGAGACCCGCCGACCGTGGAACATTGCTCATCTTCGGCCTTATTACACCTAAGACACTGGCTCTTATCAGTGTACATAGTTCTATCGATGTATATACCTTTTTATGATCAATATAATAAAGTCGGCACCCTTGAAAAAATTAGGGCCTCTGTCGTTTCATTTCTGTGTATCCGAGTCTTTATTAATTGGTCATAAGGTCACTTCGGGGCTTCCAACCCACCGGGTTTAGCTTTCATACCCTTTTGACCAGGCCTGAAATGCCAAATTATGTGTTCATTCTGCATGTTTGCAACTTGCTACTCCACTAGGTGACCCGCCGAACTCTTGGCAAGTCAATCTTTTTAAAGACCCTGAACTTGTCAAGGTAAACGACGGTTTTGTGTCACGTGAGAGCCGGCTTACAGTGAGCAAGGATAAACCACGGCTTTTCGGCCTTGAAAGCAAACATGAGGCATGTGAGCCTACCTTTTTAAATCGTGCCTTTAAAAGACATCTTACTTTTGACATTTGCACATTCCCTGTTCTTTGGTTTTTCCGTGATGTTTTAGTGATCTTAAGTCTTTTATGCAACTTAAGAAAATTTCTGGGTCATGAGGCTCCGGGTTATGTTGTTCATGATTGAGTATATTTTTGGGTTGTCACCCGCCTTGGTTTTGGACTTTAAGTCGCCAGTATGTCTTGTTTGAACAGCCGTGGTTATGATTTATTTACTAGCCATCTAAGGCTACAAGATTTTGGATTGGCACCCACCCTGGCTCTTGATTTTAAACCACCAGGACACATGATGTCTGGTCTTCTGCGAAATATACAAGACTTCAGGTGAAAAGCATAGTCATTGCAAAGGCTTGTATACATGGTCAGATCAAGCATGCCACAAATATCAACTGTTGGACCAAATGTCAAGATAAAATATGCACGAAAGCACGACAGGGTGGACCATTGTTTTAAAGCTACCCTATTACAAGGCTTCCAATTGAGCCCAAAAGATATTGCATCAAGTGTTTTGGAGCTGCACTCATACAACCTGGCCTGAGAGCTGCCTGGATCATTGTCGTTATGGTTAGTTTTCCTTGTGACGCCTTGAAGACTTTGGGTCATCCTGCGTCGGCTCTTCCTCTTCGACCATCTGAAGGTCAGCCGATGTCCAGTCGATACCGGTTAAGGCCTCGAATGTGGCGTCATCATTAATAATAACGGAAGATTCAAGGTCAGGGGCAAAGATGTGCTTACGCCTCGGAGGAACAAGATCCTTCACTGCATGAGATGCGGTTTAACTTTGTTGTTGTTTTCATCGTAAGCCGACATATAATGGTTCAAATTCAGCTCTTTTATGAGCTTGCAGGCCACGGGCCGCATCTCTCTGATGCATTGGTTAAAATCCTTCTCCTCAAAGGTTGTCTTGTCATCTTTGAACTCCGGGTAGCCAGTTGCTATTTCATCTGGCTCAAGTTCGGATTGCCAAGCCTTGGCCCGGCCAAGAGCAACATGGCTCCTGCACGGGCGGCTGATAATTTAAGCTCTTCAATTTGAGCCGGTGCCATTGAGAGCTGGTCTAGCACAGTCTTGATAAGGGTTGGAGGCTTCTTCCCACCTGATAGAGCCACAATACCGTGAAGAGTTCCAGCATATAGCTATTCAGCCAGTGACCAAGACCTGTGCTTCTGGGGCCTGTTCAATTTTTTGCAAAAGAGTCAACAGGCGGGTTAGCAATTTTATGAAATGACTCGCCAGGCCAATTATGGAACTTTCCAAGCATATGATGAATTACAAGTTTTTCACTTACCCAAGATGGCGGCTGTCATGTGAATTATATGCTGCTTTAAGCTGGCAAGCTCGTCAGTTACCGGCTTAAGCTGAGCCTCGATGTCTTCGGCACGCTTCAATAAGGCGGCCTTTTCAGTTTCCCAGGCGGTTCACTCGGAGGCAAATTTGGCCTTAAATTCTTCATTTTCTTTCAAAGAAAATTTGAACTTTGACTCAGCTTTTCGCGTCTCAGCCTCTTGGTGTTTGATATTTTTATTTAACTCGCCCGATTCAGATTCTTGATGGCTTAAAACTTCCTATAATAAAGTTTTGAAAGCATGGATACAAGTTAACACGGTGGCGATTCATGGTGAAATAATTATTCGAGTCCCAGCCACATTGCAAGCAATATGCCTTGCACTTGGGGGCTAATGTAGGTCGTTTTCAAAGTTAATGATTTTGAAGATCCGGATCATCCTTGTTAGTATAAGCCGGTCCTGGAGGGCTATATGTGGTTTAGTTTAAAGTTAATGATTTTGAAGACGCGGCTCATCCTTGTTAGGATAAGCTGGCCCTAGAGGGCTATATGTCGTTTTGTTCAAAGTTAATGATTTTGAAGACATGGCTCATCCTTGTTAGGATAAGCCGGCCCTGGAGGGCTATATGTGGTTTTGTTCAAAGTTAGTTATTTGGAAGACCCGACTCATCCTTATTAGGATAAGACGGCCCTAGAGGGCTATATGTGGTTTTGATTCAAAGTTATTGATTTTGAAGACCCGGTTCATCCTCGTTAGGAGGAGTCGGCCCTTGGGGGCTACATGGATATGTATATATATGCATGGAAGAAGTTTAGTTTGTAGCTCGTACTTCTGCCTCATCAGATTCACCAAGCCAGCTTCCATATCGCGGCTTGTGTGCAGGCGGCTTAGGTAGCCTGCGTGCAATTCACCTGCACTAAAATATGTATAGTTCTGTAGGTCCAGTTGTAGCTTGCCCTTGCCGGCGGCTGATGGTTCTTCTTTGGCACTATGTTTTGCCAACACAGTAGGGTTTCCTGGCTCTGTATAGCATGTGCCAGTAATGGTGACATCTTCAATGGTCTTTTATGGAGGAACCTCTTCAGTTAGCTTGGCAGGGCTTGGCGGCTTGGGACTTGGCAGGTCATGACTAGCAGCCGGATTGATATTTGTGCTCATGGGCTCAACAACGATGGCATCAATTTGTGGCGGCGGGTCATTGGTAGGATCGCCATGATTATCTGAGGCGTTAGGAGCCTTTAGCTCTTGCTTCTCCGGCTCAGCAGGTCGGGGGTCTTTGGAAGAACCACCCACCTTTTGTTTTTTGTCTGCCTTTGCTACACCGCTGCAACAAGAGTACAAGAATTCATGAATATGTTATTGCAAGTTGTGTGTGAATGAATACAAATACTTACCCATGGGCAACCTTGAAGACATGCATTTGAGTTCCTGTAGAGTCGCCGGACGATGGAGGCGTATCCTGATAATTTGAATTGAAAGGTTTAAGAGGTTGACATATAAGACCGGCTAATGGATAAAGAATTGGGTTATTGGGCACCTCATTTCGACGCTTGCGAGGGGCAGGTGCATTGGGTAAGCCGGACACGAGATCTTTAGTACCCTTGCTCCGGGTCTTAGGCCTTAATTCATGTTGTTGTTTCTTCAAAAGAAAATTGGGATCCAAATGAGCAAGAGAATGTGAAAATCTTAATTTCCAGATGACCCGCCGAGTTTTCTACCTTGGAGAAGGTTTTGAGTCGGCGGAGACAGGGATTACCTCTACTGCGTTAGCTTGACTTGTTTTCGCGTCAGCTTGAGAAGAGTAGGCATCAATAAGTTGCATAAAAAGATGACCAAGGGAGTCAAGTTCTACCTCCGAACCATCAAGCTTGAGGATATCTTTCGTTGTTTATTTTTTACGGCGGCCCGGACCACGGGCCTTGGTCTTAAGTTTCTTGACAGGGGTGGCGGCTTGCAGCTTCTTACTCCAGAAGGGAGAGTCCGCCTTCTGGAGCATGAGTAGTAAGTTAAGCATTATGAAAAAACAAGAAAACAGGCAAATAAGTTGAAGGTTTATCCAAACTGTACTTACATGTGGAGCCGGGTTAAGCATACAGAAGGGGTTTACTCCCACTTTGCAGCAATTTTCCAGAGTTTCTCCAAGTAATTATTTAACCATAGCAGTGGCTTTCTCATTAGTCAAGGGTGTCTGGTTATAGCGTTGAGGATCCTTTGTGTCGCCTGTATACTTACACATTAAGCCGTTGCGTGGGATCAACGGTAAAATTCTCCAAGAGACCCAACAGCGGACTAGGTCTACTCCAGATAAGTCGTTGGCCACCAGGGCTCTTATCTTTGAAAAGGTGGCTGAATATTTAGCTCGTCCGCAGCAGAGATACAATCTGGAAGTGCATGATAGGGCTATGTCGGAAAGGGCCAAAACCCGGCAGGGGATTCTCACCAGCAAGGGATGTGTCTTGATAGTAGAACCAGATACGGTTCCAATCTTTGGGGTGACAAGGTAATACAGCGACAGGGAAAACGATAACTCGTCGCCTCTGAATGGAAATCCCACCAAGCTCGAGGCTAGGTCCATCTGTCATTTCAGTTTGGCGGTTGAGATAGAAATAGTCTCTGAATAGATCAACCTCGGGCTCTTGTTCAAGATAGACTTCATAGAAGACTTGGAAATTGCATATATTGGAAACAGAATTGGGGCTGACGTCTTGAGGATGAAGCTTATAAAAGTGCAGAACATCCCGGAGGAACTTTGACCTGGGTGGCGAGAAGCCACGGAGGAGGTGATCCGCGAAAACAACAACTTCACCTTCTTTAGGTTGAGGTTTAGTTTCAACCCCTGGAACTCACCAATGGATGACATCTTTGCTGGCAAAACTCCCATGTTAACATATTCATTGAGAGAAGTTCAGAAACTTCAGAAGCAACCCAGTCACAAGAAGTGGGAGTCTTAGTCATTGCTGGCGGGTTAAGAGCTATGGCCTAGGAACAAAAGTATTGCGGGTTATTATCATAGTGATGAACCACCTAATGATTACAAAATTCATGTTTAAGCCAGCCGTTTGCTGGCGAATCACAAATTCATGGTTAAGCCGGACAGGTGACGACGGGTTATAAGGTCGTTATTTAAGCCGCCCAAAACATGGAGTGACGGGTCAAATACCCATGGATTCGAGATTGGGGAATTTCTACTAACTGTTGGACAAACAATTTTGCAGATTACAGTTACAATCATAGATCTGCCGCAGTTCAAAAGGGGAGAAAAATTTAAACCTAAAGCATGGTCGTGGAGGAACTAGCACTACAAAAGAAAAAGACACATCCGTGACATTTTGGGCCGAACGAAATTTTTTTCTGTCATACATATGACACTTTTAGGACGATAAT
>NC_057807.1:504723826-504740770 GCF_018294505.1 Triticum aestivum
CGTGGAGGCTGGAGGATGTCGACGGTGGAGATGAACAATATCTCGTGGAGTCCCGTTTTGCGGTACGCCACACCCCTCCCGATGAATAGGACCCCCATTTCGACCGTAGCGCTCCAACACAAGTCCGTTTCGTCCGTTTTGCGGTACGCCACACCCCTCCCGATCAACAGGACCCCTGTTTTGACCATAGGAGCTCTGTTTCGTCCGTTTTGCGGTACGCCACACCCCTCCCGATCAACAGGCCCCCATTTCGACCATAGGAGGTCCGTTTCTTCCGTTTTCTGGTATTCCAGACCCCTCCCGATGAACAGGATCCCGTTTCGAACGTGGTCGGTCGAACACAAGGCCGTTTCCTCCATTCTGCGGTACGCCAGGCCTTGCTTCCATCGCCTGTTCCGTCCAAGCCCTCCTGATGAACACGACGACGCATTCCGTTCCGACCCAGCCGGTTGGCTCCCCATGAACACGACGACGACGTTGTTTCTCCGTTTTGACCCAACCATGTACACGAGCCCTAGCCGTACATATGTGCGAGTAAGCGTTCGAGACCCCGCCCGTATGTACACATACATGGCCATATTTTCTTTCTTGCACACTGGCCGCTGCATGTACGTGTACATGCTACGTGCTCGCCTCTACTATGACACGTACACACCTCTACTATGACATGTGCGCGCCTCTACATCGACCAGTATATATGTACGTACATGTTTGCGACCAGAATGACAATGCTACGTACGCTTCGACCAGGTGGGTCCCGGCTGTCAGGCACTTCCTTGTGTGTGAAGATGTAGCTGGTGGGTCCTAGCAGTCAGGGGGCGAATCGTTTTTTTGCCCGGACACACTTCCTTGCGAGCGAAGATGTAGCTGGTGGGTCCCAGCAGTCAGGGGGCGAATCATTTGTTTTGCCCATCATATGGACGCACTTCCTTGCGTGCGAAGATGTAGCTAGTAGGTCCCAGCAGTCAGGGGGGAATGTTTTTTCGCAAAATACGATGGCCCATCCGGTGGGTCCCTGCTGTCAGGTGGAGGAATAATTATTTTCCGCGTAATAAGGAGGCACTTCCTTGCGGCTGCGATGGACCCAGTTGTCAGCCTCTCCATGTACAATACTCTTCCGATTGAATTTGGTCGCTGACCACATTGACCACGCCGTGCCGAGAGCACCACGGCGGTGGACGACGGCCAGGCCTAGAAAGGGGACGATGCGGAGCCGGGGAAGAGGCAGCAGTGGATGCCCACACGAAGAGGAGTACGAGGGTTCACTGGTTTGGCTGCGGTATGAGGCTGTTGTCGCCGTAGAATAGCAGGGGGTGTGGGTGAGTAGAGGGATGGCCTGGCCAGCGGTGGGAGTAGTAGGGGGCGGTGAGGCCTCCGCGGCATCATAGCCGGCCATGGGAGGCATGAGCACGCGGCATGACCAGCGCTTGTTTGGGCGGCTGGAGCAAGAAGACCCGAGGTTGAAGAAGCACTACGACCGTTGGATGAACATCGTACGGTAACAGGAGCTAGAATCGTGCATATTGACTAAGTTGACAAAGCCCTCCGTCCCCGTTAACTTGGTAGGCCCACAAGTCATCCTGCCACTATGCTGGGTTCCAGCTGGCAGGGGGAGTATTCATTTTTTCTGCGTAATAAGGAGGCACTTCCTTGCGTGCGAAGATAGCTGGTGGGTCCGACCTGTCAGCGGGGGGCACGTTTTTTTCGCGAAATACAGAGGCCCTTCAAGTGGGTCCCAGATGTCAGGTGGAGGAATCATTATTTTGCGCGTAATAAGGAGGCATTTCCTTGTGTGCGGCGTGGACCCAGCTGTCAGCCTCTCCACACATAGTCTACTTCCGATGGTGTCATTCGTTGACCATGTTGACCATGCCGCGCTGAGCGCATCCAAGGTGGTGGACGATGGCGAGGCCCCGAACAGCAACGAGCCGGAGATGGGAAGACGCGGGAGTAGAGTCTCACACGGAGAGGTGTACGAGCGTTAACTCGTTCTAGTGCGGTGTGGTTCGGCAGTCGGTGGAGAAGAACAGGAGGTGTGGGGGTGGAGGGATGCCCTGGCCAACGGTGCAGTAGCGCTTCATAGAGAAGCGTGCTAAGCAGAGCTGCTAGCAGCAGGAGGCGGGAGGTGGTCCCGGCGGCACTGGAGGAAGAAGACGAGAGATTGAAGATGGATGCCGGTCGTTGGATGTAAATCCAACGGCTAACATGTCAGAATCATTTGTTGACTAAATTGACAACGACTTGCGTTGGCTTCGACCTATTGGCCCACATTTCAGCCTCAAAAAATGTGGCACGTATTCAACCCATTTTTTCAGAATTTACAGTCTATTTTTTCCGCGGTAGAATTTACAGTCAATTTGATCTTTTTTTTGAATTACAACCATTAGCTGGGTTGGGTGAACAAATAATGTAGCATCCATGCGGCCTATTTATTTTATTTCCTAAAAAATTATAGGCCATTTGCACTTTCTCGAAATACATGATTTTGCTAGGCTAATGTTGGGTTGGGCCAGCAATGTTATCAAAAAATAAAAAGGGGCTGAGCATTTTGTTATCAATATATTTAAATAATGAGTGATATTGTTACATTCGTCCTTAAATCTTACCAAGCTTTTGTACACAATCACCAGGATTTTCGTGCCAAAACAATCCAGGACTTTATTGTTAAGAAATTATTTTTATAAGTTAATAAGATGTGGGATATTGTTTTCTTACATATGTAAGTATCTGTTAAATATATGATGACAATAGAAATAATATATAATAACATATAAAATAATTTAAATATATATAATATAGTTAGAAGGGAAACATAAGTTGGACCTGGCGTTCCTATTCTTATATAGAAAAATATAACAGACCTCTGCGTTTTCTTCAAAAAAATACATAAATTGGGCTGCCGATATTCAGGAAAAATAAAACCTCGGATGGGAGGTCCATAGGCCGGTCGATACATGACGGCCCTCAAGAAAATACAAACAGGCCTATGGACCTCCCATCCGAGGTCGTGGGCTGCGCATGTTAAAAATGAAAGCCTAGATGGGGCATCCCAAAACCCAGCTGATACTTGCTGGCCCAGTGATAATAAATGATACCTGCCAGCTCCCCAGCTTCGTTGTAAATTTATCTCCTATAGTAACTACGTTGAAGCACCTAAAAGAATGTAACTATGTTGACAAACCCGTGGGCCCCAATGTCAGTATAGCATTAGGAGGAAGTAATTTTTCGATGATGCACTTGCTTGTGTACGGCCATAAACCTGGTGGGTCCCGACTGTCCCCTCTCCACGTACAGTCCTTTCTAGATTCCTCTCGTTTGTTCAGCATGTTCACAACGGCAAATAGTGGCGTCGCAGCGAGCGCACAAAGGCGCAGGAGGGGATCCGAACACCTGAGGAAGTGTCTTATTATTAACGAAACTACTGAACTAGCCTAGTGGCTAAGTGACACTACCCAACAGCTATTCCGCCCGGGTTCGATTCCACCTCACACCTATGCAGGGAAAATATATCCAATTTTTTTTGCCTTTGCCTTTATTGACAGGTGGGTTCCCATTGTCATCTACGCACACCACGTCCACCACTAGCCAAAACTTCATCCCTCGTTTTCTCTGTGTTTCGCACACTCGACATTGTGTGGCCATTTTGACTGTGCATCATATGAAGATGTGCTATGCATGAATGTTGATCAGCATGAGGTTAACTGGCTGGCAGTTCCATTTTAGACCATGAATAAAACTTCCAACATGATGTTAACCCTATTTGAAAAGGCCATGTTAATATAAATGCTCTGCCTCTGAAAGTTGCAGTTTCTTATCTGAAACTGAAACTTGCTGTTTCTTCTCTGAGAATCACATTGTCTGCACTTTTCTACTCCTATGAGACTACATTTTTTAAGTGCTAAAAATATATCTCTAGCATTCATAAAGTACTTCATATGCTCAATACTGCAAATCTGAAATTCAAAAGACATTCATATATGAAAGTACTCTCAAAATACACAACACAAAACACAATTCACAACCTGCAAATACTGACAACCCTAAGCTCCTCCTGACAATTCACAACCTGCCCGACTATTGGGCTGGGGGGGCAGTCCCCTCCTATTCCTCGGTGGCAAACAACCGCCCCGTGAGACGATGTGAACGGTGAGGGAGAGAATGGCGGGGAAGCGTCATCGGGCCAACTACCTTTCTCCTCTTGCAGTTGGGTTCGGTCGACGAAGACTCCACCGGCTCGCTCTGGCAGGACACCCTCACAAACGGCACCCTGTAGATGCTCGATCCTTCAATCTTTGGTGGATGCTCCATCTGGGATCGATACTCCCATCACCGCTCCCTCACGATCGGATTCAGTGAATTTTTTTACTCCATGGCCCAGAGGAGCAGCTCTATGTACTCTAGCGCGACTCCCTCCGGGAGTATTGCCGCCTTTTTGCTCTGTTGCAGATATTTGGCCATGGATGTCGCTGTCGCTGCTAGTTGGTCCTTGTTGTCAAACCAAGACTGTATCTCCAACATCCTAGCTAGCTTCGTCGTCTGCGATCCTCACGTATCAGTTGTACTCCTCCATCGATCTACTTCTCCACAACACCTTCACACGCCGGCGGTGGTTTTTGAATGGAAGAGGAGAGGAGCAGCGCTGGTTTTGGATTAGAATGGGAGAGGAGCGACGCTGGTTTTGGACTGGAACAGGAGAGGAGGGGCAGTGGTTTCAAAATGGAAGAGGAGAGGAGCGGCGCTGGATTTAGATTGGAACAGGAGACGAGCGGCGGTGGTTTAAGAGGAGAAGAGCGGAAGAGCGGCGCTGGTCTTGGAAGTATTTTTTTGTTGTTTTGCGTATTTTGGGTCAAAGTTTGACCACGTACTATATTTGACAAGCAAAATGTGAATGCATGTCATGAAAAATTGTATCATTTGGTTTGTATCTGAATGTACTTTCAAATTATATTATTTTTGCAACGTACAACATATATTTTATGTGCGAAAATCATGGTCAATTATGACCCGGAATAAAAGGGAGACTAGTTAATGTGGGGTCGCTTTCTTAATTGAATGGTAAATTGATTTTGATTTTGATCCAGTCACAGCGCGCCGGCCCTCTCGTCCAATCAAAAATCACTGCCGCATGCTCCTCTCCCTCTTCTCCATTGCAAAACCACCTCCGCTCCTCTCCATCATCTCCATTCCAAAACCACCGTCTCGCCTCTCCCTCTTCTGATCTCCTCCATTGCAAAACCACCTCCTCTCCTCTCCATCACCTCCATTCCAAAACCAACATCTCGCCTCTCCCTCTTCTCTATTGCAAGACCACCGTCTCTCCTCCCATCTTCCAAAGCTAGCACCGGACCACTCAGAAGGACATCTATGGAGAGGATGCAGCAGCGAATCAGGTAGATCGCCAGTGGCGACCAGGCAAAGTTAGCCAGGTTGAAGGAGATCCTTACTTGGTTTTACAATGAGTGGGAGATTTTGAGGACGGCGCGGGCCATTGGCAATGTATGCGAAAGAGCGAGATGGCGGTGATGAGGGCGGCGATGTACATGTACTCCTCGACGGCAGTCACGCCGCAGTCCTCCGAGTTCATCGAGTATCTCCTCTGGACGATGGAGCAGACAGATTCGCTCGAGCCGACAGTCAGGTGGAGGTGGTGGGCATACAGGTCGAAGGTCGAGCACCCAGAGGATAACGAATCAACCGAGTATGGTGTGCCATTTGTGAGGGTGCAGAGCCAGCCGGAGCCACAGGAGTATTCGTTCTCCCACCGCAAGAGGAGGCCGGATGGCGCGACGTTGCTTCCCCGCCGTTCTCCACGGTTCCCTCGACGCTCGCCTCGTTTCAACGGCGGCGCTAGGGTTTAAGGTAAGCTTCGCACTAACCTAATCTTCCACCTGCTCATGCTTACAATCAGTGTGACAGCTAATGAAAATCATGCTTACAATCAGTCTTCGAGTACTACGCCAATCACCCTAAAATAGCTCTGTACCTTTGGGTCAAAGTTGTGACACAGTGTACAAATAAAGAAAAATAGATTGGTGCTTCTTTTAGAAAAGAGTACTCCCTAGAAAACTGCCTATATAAGCTACTAGTATTTGGTTAGAGGATTTGCTGCCGAGAAAGATCCGTCCACAGACAGTGCCACACATCCCACTGGTGGTGGTGGATGCCAATGCGTTCATGCAATATGGTTGGTGTCGGTAATTTTTACTTGGCACACCTCGGACTCTGCATATATGCCGGTTCCATACGTACATTTGTGCAGTTCCACCAAAATGCAGCTGAATAACCCTGTTTGCATAGATAATGAAAAAGCGTGATTACATTATAGTGGCACTAGTTGATGAAACACACAAAATAAATAGAAGAAAATATTGTGATAGTATCATAGTATGCCATGCTACGAGGGCGAGATGGGCCCTGTGACGCCTCATACGGTACGCCTCATACTGGACATCGTCCCAAGTCTCCCAGATACACCTTCTGCCTGTATTGAACATCAGTGTACATAGGTAGTACAAGGAGGCGCCTTGAGACATTCAAATCTCTATTTTTGTACAGATCAACTAAAATTAAGCACCCCAGTTTGCAGAAACACTTAAACATTAACAATGGGACTAGTTGATGAAACATTCATCAACAAAGAGAAGCACTTTCTTTATCTACATTGGAAATGAAATGATAGAGATGACACTCGCTCTATTTTAACTGTATTATTACTTCATTTTATCAGTGACACTAGGGTCGAGCAGGTGGCAAATGAGGTGTATCGTACGTCACAAGGATGGAGGCCAGGGGTGCTTAGACTGGGATGCTGAACCTGGCTCTTTCAGTCACCAACATGGATGATTCAATTCATGGGACCTTTTGGTGCAGTTCACCTAAAATGAAGCAATGTCCCGTGAGCTAACAGCTTCTTCTTCAATTTTTTTAAGAAAAGGGCTCCAGCACCGGTTCCATTTCCATCAGAAAACAAAACCCACAGAGCTTCTTCTTCATTAGTTGCAATAAAATTGAGCAACATCAAGGTTGGTTATGAAGCTCCTGGAATGCTCAACTATAATTTGGATATCATTTGTGCAATTCAACTAAGATCGAGCGTGAAATGTATATCTTTGTTTGCATAAAAAAGGTGGAAAGGAGGGTGACTAACAAGTGATGAAACATGCAGCAAATGAGAAGAAGCATGTTCCTTATCTGAATGGCAATCCTACAAGGACAGTTGCAATTTCTAAAGCAGTGGCATTGTTATATATTAGTGTGGGCATTAGGATTAACTATGACAACCGTTAAATACGACATTACTTTGGGCACGGGAGAGTAGGCGGACCAGGTCAGTTGCATTTCTAACGAAAAGAACCAACTTATCTTAATGGGAAATTTAGCAGGACATGTAAAAAAGTGCCATTGATTCATATTACTGGAGGCATTACATTGAAAACAACATTGGTTTAACGTGTCCTTACTTTTAACAGTACGACTGCTACATTTTACCACTGGCATTACATAAGAGTGGCTCGGGGCAACAAACATCAGAACAGGATATCTGGGTTGGTCCCATTTTTGTTCGGTATAGCCACCTTATATTTTGTGAGGCTAGCAAATCTAGTGCTGGACTTACTCTGTTGACTTGTCTCCCAGTCCCCACTTTCTTTCCTTTTTCAACCAATAGATCGGGTTTATATTGAGTTTGTACCGCGTTTCCCTTTATTTCCCTATTAGACCTAGAGACCAGTTGGATAGCCCGTCTCTACTACTTTTCGCCCCCATTATTTCCTCTTTCGACCAAGTCCTAGATTCAAGTAACAAATCCTCCCCCACCCCCACCCCCTTTCTTCCTTGTTTGAACCAAGTAGTACTAGATTCGAGTGCATGAACTAGTTTTACCTCTTAAACGTAAAAATATTAGGTGGTTTCCGAATAGCCGATCGATCCGATCTACGAGGGGGCCTAAGAAATAGTAAAAGATACAAATGCAGCAACGTCAGGAGCTCGAGAAGTAGAGCAAGGCCGGTTTCGAAGGAAGTTATACCTGATGGTCATCAGGATGTCGCTAGGTGGGCGGTGGGAGCCCGGATCTGCCCACGCTACGGCAACAAGGCAGAAGGGGTCGGAGGCCCTCCCTTGCCAGCGGTGCTTGGGAGAGAACGGCAAGGCATGCTGATCGGGACGCGCCGGCAGTGGGTAAGAGCCGTCGCCGAGGAAGACCGCGTGAATGTTGCACCTTCTCACCTTCCCCGGCAGAGAGGATCTGGCTGGATCTGTGACCAGCGGTGAGCGGAGAGAGAGAGAGAGTGTGTGTGGCCACCATTATCGTGTTTAGATTTGGAGAGGCCGAGACAGTTAGAAGAGAGCAACACTAGCAAGCAAGCGCGGAGGCTCCTGCCTATATAGTGGAGTAGAACTAGTTTTCTTTTGTCTACCGGAGCCAGCTTGACCTCGTCAATGACTGTCGAGAAGTCTTCATGCACGTGGCCCGGAGGCGCAGTTCTCGTCAATTTGATCTAAAGCGCCGGATTATAACATATAACACGAAAAAATGCCACGTGACAAGAAATCATGACCTCACTGCCCAAAGGAGACAACATGAATCCCGACGGACAAACTAGAAGAGGAACAAAGCTCAAATTAAAGATAAACTCGTAGAAAAGGGGTCCGTCAATAGATGTCCTAATTAACATAGCCGGCTTGACCTAGATGGCAGCCGAGTAGTCTTCGTGCATGTGCCCCCAATGACTAGCCCAACTCAGTTGTCGCTGTTTAACCCTCGCAGTGATCCGAAGCACATGACACCTAATTTTGCAAGATGACAAGAAACCTGTTTTTAGATTTCTCACCACAACTACAGCCATGTACAACACAGCCTGCACGATATGTAGACGATAGCCAATCCAGGCGTGTCTGCTGGAGTCTGGTCACATGCATGGACGAACTGATCTTCCGTGTCTTGCAGGGATCGTCCAGGCACCAACGTAGTACAACACTTCTCTAGTACTATCGCTCGTCTCCCTCTTCTATTAAGTCAACCGACTTGTGAGGCCTGGGAGTGTGCCTATGGTCGGTTCTCAATTGCGGTCCCACATGTGTGTGCAAACGCAATATGACGCGTGTTCCATTCGGAGAGCAGTGTGCCAGACCGACCGACCGTCTGGGGTGCGACGCGAACGTGACGGGCGTGCAGTATATTGCGTACATGTGTACCTCCGTTTTCTAGAGGCTTTGGTCCATGGCGCAATCCATGGATACAAAATTAGTATACTGTATTATTTAAAAGTCGAGGGTGGGGCTTTTCCTGCGTGGTAGGCGGCGGGGCAGTTCCGCCTAGTCGGTTCGACAGAGACGCAAGAAGACGAGGGAGTAGGCTGCTGCAAACGTATGGTTGTGTGATTTGACAGCAAGTTACTGCTGGACAGGTGGGGCCACGTGATTTGACTTGCCATTATCATTTTAACTGCGGCACTACGACCGGCGTGAGTCTCCTGATTCCTGACCACCTCCATACAGGTGCCTCTCCCAATGCTCCACCATGTAGTAGAGGCTGGCTCTTGCATGAGAGCCCACTTCTCCACTTTTTCCTTGCCTCTCTTTCCTCCACATATGCAAAAATGCCATGTAAAGCGGGACGTGGTAGGCGCGACCATGATACGGGCTGCTGGCAGCCCTTGGATCTAAGATCAAATGGTCGCATGCTAAGTTGCTGAAAATTTGCAGAATAACCCTCCTACGGCAACCGACAAATTTCCTCCCGCGGGCCAGAGTAGGTTTCTCGGTTTGCATGCGGGTTTAACGGAGGGGTTTCATGGAGGCGAGGAGGCGTGTTCAGCCGGGCGTGCAGTGGAGGCGTAGTACTATTCAATTTGACAACTACAACTAGTATATTATAAAAAACAAAGAAGAGTAGTAGAGATAGAGATAAGAATAGAGACTAGGGAGGAGCACCATCTACTGCTTCGTGGGCTACTCCTGCGCTCCATTCGGCGGCCGCAACGTCCCCTATAGCCACTCCCTCCCGCGCTCCATTCGGCGGGCACTGTTGACATTTGGGGAGCGCACTCTCGCAACTGCTAGCAGCGACGACTTCACCGACGATGACTTCTTCCCCGACCTCGGCAACCTCTTCCTCAACGACATGGGCGACAACCTCAATGCCAATGGTGCTGCTACCGTTGCACCATTGTGTTTCCGTCCTTCCTGTTCAAAATCGTGGAAGAATTCATGTTTCTAGTCTGTGTCCTAGACTCGATCTGTTCATCTACTATGCTAGTCCGCATGATTAGTTTAATCTCTGTTATAGCCGTCATGATTTATTTTGTAGTAAATCTCATAGTAACTTGCTCATATATTCAACTGGAGGAACGTCCCCTACAGCCACTCCCGTTTCATGGACGGCCTGGTCGATGCCTCCAAGGAGCCCTTCGTCTACTGCTATGAGTGCCCGGTGCCGTTCTGGGGCTCGCCGGCAGACATCGTGCATCACCTGACGCAGGCGTGCGGCAATCACTACTGGCCCTTGGCGAAGAACATCAAGTACGAGACGTGCTACTCGTTCACCGTGCCGGAGTCGCTGGAGGATCAGCGCCGCCTGCTAGTCTTGGAGGAGGACGGCAGCGTCTTCCTCTTGATCGTGGCCACTGGCGAGGCCCGCGCAGGCCGCCGCCACATCTCTGTAGTGTGCGTCAGGGGCGACTCTGCTGACGCTGACACTGACACGAGGCCGATGTACGGGTGCGTGCTCACTATTACTACCCCTCGGAGGTACGTGGGCGGCGACACTGGCTACGTCAAGCTGACTTGGACTCTGCCGAGCTAGGACCTTCCCGTCGATGTCAACATGTAAGATGCATGGTATTATTTGACCCCCAACAATGTGCATGGGGACTCCAAGGAGGTTCACCTAGACATCTGCATTACTAAGTTAAATGTTAATCATTAGTGTTCGCTCAATGTAATCTGTTGTCTAAGCATGTGGTGACTTCCATGCATGATCTTGCTCTATTAGAGTATCGCGCATGAATAAAAGTGTATCCATTTATGGTTCAGTCTAGAATCTTCCATGTATGAATTTTTACTACAGTACTGGTGAAAGACTTATGATGAACCATTTCCTGCAAAGCACAATAAGAGTTATTTCTTCACAAGTTTTGGATGCAGGTTGAATAGTTGAATACTTTTGTTTGCAAAAGATACTTTTTATCTATTTCACCCGGATGTATTTGAGCTCTAGAGATGAAATAATATCTGAAGAAACCTATCGATACCTGTTACACATGAGATGCCCCACATCCTTTGTCAAAATAAACAACACCCCGATCAATGCATTTCACTCTTGCGTGCAACGCACGGGCACCTTACTACTATAGATTAGTATGACCAAAAATTGAACTAACATTATATATAGTACGATAAATTATGATGCATGTCACCTAAAATTACATCATTGAAAACTATGTTCAAATACGATATTGTTTTTGTTGACATGCACTAACATTTTGTAAGTCAAATCTTCAGTCAAATTCAATGGGGGATAAACCACGACCGATGTAGTAGTACTAGTGTAGAGGGCAGCGCTGCACGGGAGTCTCGCCTCTCACCCCGCTCGTGGCGCGGTAGTAAAGCCGTCATATCACAAAACCCAACCACTCCCAGTAATAAGTGGCCTGGTAAAATAAACAGACAAGCAAACATCACATCCCTCCGTCTTTTTTGCATTTCATCTATCTACATTTACTTTTTCTGGTTCATCTCGCACACTTGATCCCTAGCTACTACTCCTAGGGCCAGTTCTTTTGGCGACTTCCCCAGCTTTTCCCATAAGACTAGTAAAGTGGAGAGTAATGCTTCCAATGCATTGGTGCTTATGTGAGGTGCTAAGCACATTTAAAACCTTAGCAACTAGTCTCCCCAGTGCATTAGTGCTTAGCTTTTGTAGCTAAGCCTCCCTCATTGAATTGTTTAACAATTAAACTCCATCATTCATTGGTTGATAGTCATTTTGCATAGGTTCACGCGCTCAGCACCATTTCCTCCTAGGGTCACCCTAATGCTCTCTCTCTCTCTTCTTTAATTGCTTTGCCACATCATTTTCTTGCCTATGTGGCACCCTTAACACCTGTACACCGTGGAGCACTGGGAAGGGCCTAAAACAATAAGGCGCCTCACTCATCTATCTGGGCTTCTAAACTAGTACTAGTAGTACAGTACCTCCATCCTGGTTTATTGCTCACCATTGTAATTTGTGCTAAATTTTGACCAAAGATTTAACTGATAAAATGTTAGTGCATGTGACATGCACTAACATTTCATTAGTTAAATTTATGATCAAAATTTGACACATATTACAATGGGGACCAATAAACCAGGACAGAGGTAGTAGTTATGGGATTACTAATCTAGAAGCCTAAAAGAACTGGCCCCTGGTACTCCTACTAGTAGTAGTACTCAAGTTGGAATTCCAATTGCATGGCACAACTTGTTAGGCAAAAAATTCGATTCAGGGTGTAGGAAGCGGTTTGGGAATTTGCATGCCTTTCCAACCAGTTAGATACTCCATATAAAGAGGTAGAGAGAAGTAAAAAAATAAATACACTTATAGCCAACCTTGTTGTAGTATGAGTGACTAAGTGATGACTATGTATGAGATGCCAACATCAGATAGCCTAACGCACTGAGTTAAATCTCCAAGGGTGCGACCATGCGAGCGACGCGACGGTCGTGGTAGGCGAGACCATGATACGGGCTGCTGGTAGCCCTTGGATCTGAGATCAAACGGTCGCATGCTAAGTTGCGGAAAATTTGCAGAATAACCCTCCAGGATATGATATTCACCCATAGGTCTAGAATCACGCCATGCAACCGTTCAATCTCAGATCCAAGGGCTCTCGGAAGCCCATATCATGGGAAAATGGAAAGCCACTACCCTGTCGTTCGCACGCTGGCAGTTCGCTCCTACTCATCCCCACACGTCCTTTAATACTACGGCGGTTCGCTCCTAGTCGTCCCGTCCTTTTCACATTACGTCAGTTCCACTAATCCTAACCCTCCTCCCAAATCCATGGCGTCCCAAATCTCCATGGTCGGCGGTGAGTACAAGGTTAGAACCATCACCGGTGATGAGTTCGATGTCATCTACACCCATTCTTCCGCGACGGTGAAAGGATGCCTCGCTCGCTTCAGACGCATGTTCGAAGACTCAGATGATGAGTGGGTCGTTGGGCTAGATGTTGAGTACACCACAGTCCTGGGACGAGAGAAGGATCTAAAGGACGAAGAGAGGAAGAAGCCCGCAGTGATCCAGGTTTGCGTGCATGACTTATGCTTAGTCTACCACATATGCCATGCCGACGTCGAATGCCTGGATTTTATGGACTTCCTCAAGAGCAACCTAGTCAAGTTTGTTACTATAGACTTTGGTAATGACAAAGAAGTCCTGGGTCGGATAGGCCTCATTGTAGGCAACACCTTCGACCTCCAGAAGAATCGGTTGGTGTCCTCTCATCGGCCTTCAATGCTGACCCTGGCAGGAGCCATGGTTCATCCTTCGTACGGTAAACTGGAGAAACCTCCATACACGTTTCATCGTTATGCATGGCAGCGGAATGTACTAGATATAGACCACATCCACTACGCTGCAATGGATGGCTACCTTTGTTTCAATATCTACAAGGGTTGGATGAAGAGCAAGAGCCAAGTGTGCGGTTCAAGCAAAGAAGTATCGGCCAAGAGGAAGTGGGACAAGGACGAAGTCGAGGATGTGGACGAGGACTCCGAGTAAGCTGGCAGTGTCGTTGCTCATGGTGGTTCTAATGCAGTGTCTACCAGAATAGTTGCAAAGTTTAATTTTAGGTGTGCTTAATTTAATTTGAGGGGTGTGTTGTGCTGAGCCCCCAGCAGAACTATGTTATGTTTCTTCTCGATACTTTAACTCTTCAGTACGTACATACTAGTATTTCTTACATTTCATCTTTTAGTTGGTATAGTACCACCACTCATTTCTTCACATTATATACGTACAATATATATGGCCAACATCATATAGCCAGCAGTTTAGTTGTCAAAGAATTTCAGGGTGCTTAGTTTTGTCAAAGAATTCCAGGATGCTTAGTTTTATTTGAGGGGTGGGTTGTGCTGGACACCATTATTGTGACTAGCCTTTTTAATAGTACTATATGCATAATTTGGCGACGAGCGCTCTCTATATGTATCACCTTTTTCAAAAAAATCAAGTTTTGCTCCATGGCGCAATCCATCGATACTACTACTGTACAAGAGTATATATTTTTTTAAAGGCTAGAGGGCGGGGCAGTCTAGCTTGGTCGATTTCACGAGAGGCGAGGGCCTTTGTGATTTGACAGCTCATTACTGCTGGAAGGTGGGGCGTTGTGATTTGACTGCTCGTATAAATGCGCCAACGACCTGAGGAGGAGCAAAGAACTGTGCGGTATACTCAAGTTTTCCACTGGAGTAGTACTGCGATGGAGGAGCACGAAACACGGTAGCCCAGTGCCATATGGCGATAAAAAATGATCTAATTTGATAGTCATCTCATTGTTAGCATTGTTCTATTCATTCCCTCAAAAAAAGCATTGTTCTATTCATGCCTCGCAGAGAACGTGACACGTGAGGCGAAACACCCGAAGCAAAAGATGAAACACAGGAGCAAAAGAAGAAGGAAGATTATCACCCCAAATGATCTAATTCGCCGTGGAGTCGTAACTACTTCTTCATCGCCTCCATGACCTCCATCTCCTTGGGCGTCTCCTCCGCCATCTTCTTCATTCTATCCATGACGCAGGATTTCTCGATGCGAGCCTTCATCATCTGTTCCACGGCCGCATTACGTACCTTGATAGCAGTCGGGTGCTCGATGCGGAGCTTCGCCAACTCCTCCTTCTGTTCCATGACGAGGGCCTGCAGCATCTTCATCGAGGAACTACTATTCTCATGCAGCTTCTTCCAGCTGGCGTTCTTCTCCTTTAACAGGTCGATCTCGTGACAGAGCTTCACCTTGTCCTCCTAAAGTCGCAGGATTTCACCGGTCGCCTTCTTCTCCGAGGCAATGCTCTTCTTTAGTAGCATCACCAAGCCGGCGGTCAACTCTCCCTCCTTATTGAGCTCAGCGGGCATGTCGTCGAGGCTCTCCTTCAGCAACTCCATCAAGCCTTGGATGAACTCCTTCTGCTTATTGAGGTGCTTATTGAGCTGATCGGGCATGCCGTCGAGGGATAACGACTCCAGCGCCGCCGGCTCGGCATGTTCGCCTCCATGGCTAGGGCGCTCCTGGGAGCCATCGCCTGCCTGTGAGAGATCTTTCGAGGTCTCTGCTTGGCGGTGAGCCCTCTCTTTTTTTCCGCAGCCTTGGTTTCCGCTCCCTTGTTACGAGTAGTTCTCGACCTAGAGCTCTGCTCACCGGCCATGGCAACGACGGACGAAGAAGAAGCACTTATGAGGAGGAAAGGTAGAGTAATTTTCGGTTAGGTAGTTCCCCTTTTTATAACCTAAGTACTAGCACTAGTACTAATACTTGCATAGTGGGAACACGTTTAGGTTTGGTACGTACTAGTAGGTGTGAGCAGGCTTTCGAATGTGATGGGAACAAGGTAAAGATTAATTGATGGTTTTGGTTTCGAGGCCCGAAACGGCTCCCGATGAGTTTACCGGAACATAAATTTCAAGTACTACACTGCTCAAATGCGTAAATATTATGTTACTGTCAAAAATTGGCACAAAATACAAAGGAGACCAATGAAAGTACTACTACGAACCCATGATTTAACTACTCGCATGCGCGCAGTGGAGTAATAATGTCTTTCTTCCGCCCTCACGTCCACTCAATTTGCATGCGCTGTATTAATTGACTATCAATGAAGTGAACGACTTTACACGCGTCAAATTATCACATGGGGTGGATCTTGCCTCATTTCTGGTTTATAAGGCTTAATTCAAAAATCTCACCAACAAAGGTAGATGGTGAGTGGTGGAATACCTTTTGAAGTTTGCAAAAGCACCCAATTAATGCTCTTGTTTTCCTCAAAAAAGTATGTTTACCAATGCATTAATTGCAATGCATGCACGCATAAATTACTTGCATTGGTCAATTTTCTCTTAATACTTGCATGCAATGATTTAATGCACCTTGGAATCTGAACATGTGATTGGAAACAACCAAATTGAGCCTTATAAAATGGAAAAGCTAAAATCTTGAGATAAGCCCTATAAACCGGAAAGGAGGGAAAATTGCGCCCGCCCGTGTACTCACGTGCGCGTGTGAGGGAATGAGCGCGTGTGTGGCATGCGTGCACATCTTCGCTTCGCGCATGTACCGCTAGTATGGATCAGGGAGGACGACTACATTCTTCTGGAACCAGCAGCACGTCACTGTGATCAATCCACGCAAGGAGGTCGCAACAATGCCTCCACATGTGCCAGTGGCTTCATGAACTGTAAGAGAGACACTGTGTAGCGTCCCATTGGAATTCTAATTTACGTGTTTTGCACATACTCGAAGTACTAGTAAGGTACACGTGCATTGCGCGCATCAGATTTTGCAACCAAATTATTAATAAATACCACACTATAGCATGTAAGCTCTGAGTCATATATGCCTGATGTAGCCCTTCATTTAATTCTTATAGTTCATCTCATTCAAAATCAATTAGTTTTTATAAAAAAGCTAAGGACGCGGGAATAGGAAAAACATGGGATTATAGTGGAATGTCGTCTTGAATCCTACAGGATTGTACGAGTGTTTGATTGTGGATAGAAAAAACATAGAATTCTTTCAAAGAGGTTTGAGTGGATGGGATGTTTCCTATGAAATCTAGTGCAAATGAATCATATGGAAAAATTCCTATGGTTTACAATCCTACGAATCAAACAACCAAGATAGGAAAAATTCCTAATGATTAGAATCCTCCAAAATTCCTTTGAGAATCCTTTGAATCAAAGAAGCCC
>NC_057807.1:504740843-504763499 GCF_018294505.1 Triticum aestivum
CTATGAAGGAATGCACAACTGCGAGATCAATATTTAGAGAGAGGGGGCGAGAACGTGCGTTGTTGCGCAGTGGCGGAGCCATGAAAAATAAATGAGCTAGGGGGCCAAGCATTGCTAATCCTTTACGAGGAGGGTCAATTCATGAACTTAAACCATTTTTAGCAGCAATTGTCTAATGATCACATTCATATTAGCCTTGATATATAGTGATGTTAGGGGGGCAGGGCCCTTACTGCCCCTGTCTTCGCCATTGTGCACGCGTCTGAGAGATGAAGCGGAAGGCATGGATGATGAGAGGGGGACGTTGGAATTAATGTGGGTGTATTAGCTATATATGTTAATCCTATATATAGAGGTATAGATTGATCGATGTGGATGTGGGAAAGAGGGTGAGACCTCACTGGATATATCGATTGATCGGTTTGTGTGGAAAACTATGAAATACCTAGCTATATACACACATACATAGAGGAACATTGATTGTTGCGCATGCACGCGTGAGAGATAAAGAATGGCCGATATGATGGAGAGGGGGATGTGTGTGGGTGTGTGCCTTCATGAGAGACCGACCTGAAGAAAAAGATTGCATGTGTGCGATGGATAATGCCGACTGGTAGTGTGTGTGCATGCATGCACGAGAGAAAGTTAGTGGTACAATTATAAAGAGAAGACGACTGTGTGGGTGTAAAAGACAAGGTGAGGTCATAATCAATGTAAAAGTTGAATTCAAATATTTGAATAAGAGATCTCTGATGTTTGAAACCCATGCATGCATGAATAATGTAACGGAGATCTGCGCTGTTTGGTTTGGAAACGAGCATGTTGTAATGTATACGCATTAAACAAGGTCAAACTAATTTGAATTTGAGATACCGATGGCAGACATCATTTGGCCACGTCGCATCCGTGCATGGACATACTATTCTAATTGGAGATGATGGGCGGCTTTCGCATGACATATCTATATCTATACCCCTATATATAGATGTTAAGGTTTGTGATTCTTTATGCAAGCACGAAAGTCAATAGTTATGCAATGAAATTTATATCCTACTTGTGGTGCATTATTTGGTGTAACTTATGCTCAATGCTTGGGTACGAGATTTTTCATTTCTTGGTTGGTCACTTCTCAATCTTTTGCTAGCCTTCATTTTGCACTAAGTATGATCACTACTTGTGCATCCAAAACCCTTTAAACCAGTTTTGCCATATAATTCCACTATACCTACCTATATGTCGTATTTCCATGCCGGTCTAAGCAAATTTTCATGTGCCATCTCTAATTTTCAAAATAAATTTCTCTTTTGTGTACTCTACCGCTCGCGAGGCAGTGAGGGGTGGCCAATATTTTCCATGCTAGATGTGTAATTCTCACGATGAGTGTTTATTCACTTGTCATTGGACGAGAGTACGACAAAGGTATTAGGGATTCCAAGTCCCGAAATGAAAAATGAATTTACTTTATGTTGTCAAATAATAAATTCCTTGGAAAGTGTTGGTATGGAGGGCACCCATGGATACGGTTAGCCATGGAAAGTGAAAGTAATGGTGGAAAAAGGAATAAACTTTATTTTCTGTTTGGGAACCGCCTATGATGTATCTAGCATGGAAAGTGTTGGGAGCTCTAAGTCGTTTTCGTTGGTGGGAAAAGTATGCCTCCCAAAATGTTTTTATCTCTCAATTTTTGCTTTGAGCTCTGGCACCTCTACAAATCCCTACTTCCCTCTGTGAAGGGCCTTTCTTTTACTTTATGCAATTTTTTATTTTGAATTTGATCTCCACCTTCTCTTATAAAGCACCAACTAAGGGGCACTATGATCGTGTTTGAGCATTGGGTGTAGCTAATATTCGAGTGTGTTTCATGAATGGATCAATGATTGGGCATAATGGACTAGGGATAACTTGCTTTAGTGTAGATATTTTGAAAGACATGGTTGCTTGTTGGTATGATTGAGTATTAAAGTCTTCATGTCAAAAGAAATGTGATGAACATGTTAGGCAGCATTCCACATCAAAAATTCTGTTTTTATCATTTACCTACTCGAGGACGAGCAGGAATTAAGCTTGGGGATGTTGATACGTCTCCAACTTATCTATAATTTTTGATTGTTCCATGCTATTATAATATCATTCTTGGATGTTTTACAATCATTTTATAGTCATTTATATCATTTTTGTACTAACCTATTGACATAGTGCCCAGTGCCAGTTGTTGTTTTTTGCATGTTTTTTACATCGCAGGAAATCAATACCAAATGGAGTCCAAACGCAGCGAAACTTTTTCTGGATTTTCTTTGGACTAGAAGACATCCAATGGGCTAGGAACGCACCTGAGGGGAGCTCTAAGGGGAGCACAATCCACCAGCGCGCGCCTGGGCCCCAGGCATGACCCGGTGGGTTGTGCCCTCCTTGTTGGCCTCCTGCACCGCCTGTTTGCTCTATAAATACCCCAATATTCCAGAAACCCTAAGGGAGTCGACGAAAATCAATTCCAGCCATCGCAGAGTCCAGAAACACCAGATCCAATCTAGAGACCATCTTAGAGGGGTTCATCATGTCCATTGGTGTCTCTCTGATGATGCATGAGTAGTTCTTTGTAGACCTACGGGTCCGTAGTTAGTACCTAGATGGCTTCCTCTCTCTCTTGATTATCAATACAACGGTCTCTTGGAGATCCATATGATGTAAGTCTTTTTGCGGTGTGTTTGTTGGGATCCGATGAACTTTGAGTTTATGATCAGATCTATGTTTTTATCCATGAAAGTTATTTAAGTCTTCTTTGATCTGTTATATGCATGATTGATTATAGCCTCATATTTCTTCTCCGATATTTGGGTTTTGTTTGGCCAACTTGATCTATTTATCTTTCAATGGGAAGAGGTGCTTTGTGATGGGTTCGATCTTACGGTGCTTGATCCCAGTGACAGAAAGGGAAACAACACATATGTATCGTTGCTATTAAGGTTAACAAGATGGGGTCTATTTCTACATAAATAGATCTTGTCTACATCATGTCATCGTTCTTATTGCATTACTCCATTTTCCATGAACTTAATACACTAGATGCATGCTGGATAGCGGTCGATGTGTGGAGTAATAGTAGTAGATGCAAGCAGGAGTCGGTCAACTATACCCTGGCCATTGGTCGGGCCGGGTTGGGCTTGGGCCGGTCCTAAAAAAGCCCATGGTAGAAAACTAAGGCCCAGGCCCTCCCAGGCCCTACCATCGGGCCTACTTTTCAAGCCCATGCCCGACCCATCTGGTAAAAAGCCCTGAAAAGCCCTTAGGGCTTAGGGCCATGGGCTGGGCATCTTCCTTAAAATGCCAATATGCCAAGACCAAGCCCGTGCAGGCCTTGCTGTTGGGCTCAAAACTCAGGCCCAAGCCCGGCCCACAGGCAAGCGCATCAGGCCTAGGACCTGGATTTTGGGATCGGGCCTGGGTGGGCCGACACGGCCGGGCCGGAGATGGCCAGGACTAAGGTCAACTAATCTTGGACATGATGCCTATATAATGATCATTGCCTGTATATTGTCATGATTATTTGAAGTTCTATCAATTGCCCAACAGTAATTGTTTTCCCACCATTTTCTATTTTTCTCGAGAGAAGCCACTAGTGAAACCTACGGCCCCCGGGTCTCTTCTCATCATATTTTCCTTTGTGATCTATTTTACTTTGCTTTTATTTTCAGATATATTAAACCAAAAATACAAAAATATCTTGCTGCAATTTATTTGTTTCCTGATCTATTTATCCTATCTACCACTTTTACCTTATGTTATTTTGCCTATCTTGAGGCGTCGTACCCTAAATGGATAGACAACCCCTTTAACACGTCGGGTTGTGCCGTGGAATTGTCAGTAAACTTTTCCAAAGGGGTTAAGCTAGGATTCTAATACGATCATGTAGCCCCCAGTGGCTCTGGCATTGCACCGATTAAGAGGGTACCGACAGCTATGTTCTTCTTTGGTTCGAATACGACCTATGTTTGAATAGGAAGGCCCCAAATGACCTTGAGAGTTTTTTAACGGCTCTGATTTGAATATGATCAAAGTCGGACCCAAAAGGGGTTAAGCTATGATTCAGATATGATCAAGAAGCCCCCTAGTGAGTTTGGCATTGCGCCGATCAAGAGGGTACCGACAACTATGTTCTCTTTGGTTCGAATACGACCTATGTTTGAACAGGAAGCCCCCAAGTGACCATAATAAGATACGCCCATAAGGCAGGATACCCATGTTTGAATCGCGCATCATGGCAGCAAGTTCTCTTTGGCAACCTTTAATTTTTCTGAGAACTCAAACTTGCGAGAGGTGAATTCTTTTCTGAACCGGGCGTTGAGCTGGATATTGAAAGCTTCAGAGCTTGGTGGGAGACAGATTTCCCTTGAGCCGGATTTTGAACCGGAATCTTCATTTTGAGATGGAAATTTTCTGATGGCTTTTAAATTTTCATCAATATGGCAGCAACCCCCGGGACCGGGTTATTTTTCCCTCCAATGACCTGGAGTTCTTGAATTTACTGAAACCAGCCAATTCTGCCGAGTCATGTCATTGTAGCCCCGGGGTCTTAAGACGAATCAAGGAGTTGTCTTGAGATTCTCCATATTTGATCATGATATAAACCGGTATGAGTCATTCAGCAACTTAGTGATATATAATCCTTTTTGTAGTAAACAACTTGTCCTACATTGGAGAACTTGCAAGCCAGAGAAATTTGCTCTTTTAAAGAAAGCAATATATAGTATGAAAATATACTGGATGGATTTCACCTGATATGTTAAGCCAGAAATTACCCACCGCGGAGTTGATTATCGCCATTGTGAAGCTGAAATCAATCACGGGTAAACCGGCCGTGGGAGCAGATAGATGAGCCGGCCGCGGCGTTGTAAGCCGGTTGCGGGCGGCGAGTCAATCATAGGAGCGGTAAGCTGCGCGGACGGCGAGTCGATCGTGGGCGTGGTTCCAGCGAGTTGATGTACATCGAGCTGCACGGGCAACGGCTTGCGCCCACCCATTCAACAGCAAACGGGTGCAAAAGCTAGTGCTTGATGGTGCTAACGCAAACTCCATAGGCACATCATGACACCACCTTGATAATGAATCATTGCCCTGCACAAAACATATTGCGGACTAGAGTAATTGTTCTTGGAAAAAACAATATATGCGCTAATAAAATAGACTTAGATAGATATCACCTAATTTGTTTGGATGATCGATGATCCGTTCAACGCGATAGAGGCGGTTTTGGCAGAGCGGCAACTCAATATAGCCCCAGCGGCTCAACACGGCAAAGGCAGCGCAACGCGGCCCCGGCGTCTCAGCGTAGCACGGGCGACTCGCATATGTCCATTGGACAACTTGTGTGAGCAGACGCGGCTCTGATTTATTGATGTATATGCAAGAGTCAATCGCGACATTTAGAAGATGGAGCGGACGCGTGAGTCGGCCGTGACGACATAAACCGCGTGGACAGACGAGTCGGCCGTGGACGTACAGTTGAGTTGGTGCGGGTATGTTCGAACGCGGTCCCGGTGAGGTTGATGTAGACTGGACCACAAGGGCGGCGACTTCGGGCACTTCCATTGATCACGGCAATATGGACAAATACCAGTGCAAATGATGACGCCGTGCGCTCCATATCCACGGTATAATGTCATTTTTATAGTAGATGATTACCCTGCATATAAAAAATACCATAGAGCAGAGTAGTTGCCCTCAGAGTAATTTAAAAGTGTACTAAGGAAATATATAGAAGAAATAGCACCTGATTTTGAGGGGGTCTCAGTGCATGTTTTTGCTGCGACTGTCATTTGATTTTTGATGTGATGGCTTGTGCCTTGTGACCACGTGAGAGTTTTCTTGGAGGTCTCGCTGGCAGTATACTCTCAACTGGGATCTGGAAGTTTGTGCAAACAAAGCACTTTAACTTGAGTAGACGGCTTGTAGTTTTGATGGATGTGAGTGCACTTTTGCCTTCATCTGTACTGCTGTGCGTAGCACTTTGTTTCTTGGATTTAACTAATCTCCACATCAGGAAAAAGTAGCAGCAACAGTAGCTTGCTGCCTCGGGACACGAAGTCTAGGAATCGTGGACGTGTTGCCATGGGAAACTTGGAACAACAGCTGCACCCTCATATAGTATACCTGTGGCTCAACGAGTTATGATCTGATGGTCTGCAAGGCACACAGCCCACCGTACTCCTGTTGGTCTTTGTGAATTGATCCACCTGACTTCAGATCGCCAGATGGGAGCGGTGGTTTGACTTTTCGTTTGACTACCCGTCACATATGGAAGCAATTGCCATCGTCATTGTCAAGATCTCTTTTTCCATCAGCTTACAACTTGACGGATCACTAAAGGCTGCCACAACCAAAAAAATTTGTCTCAGACTCGGCAGATCTTTATGGCGCTCGCAGCGACCGCTTAGCCCGCAACTGTAAAATCTTAATTTCATATGCGCTGTTCCGACTGCTGGTTGACAACGTATATCCTTCTGAAACCGACTTTCTTCATCCGGAAAATCATGAACTTCTCGGTACCTGAGAAAAGATCCCTCTAAGAACTCATCACCACCGTGCACAGGCCCCACGGTGGGCGCCAACTGTCATGGAATTGTCACGGCAGATGTCCTAGTGTGTGGACTTAGTCGTGAGGCCAACGCATCTATGTTGTAGCTTCAGAGGGGTTGATTGGTACGAGAGACGCAACACACAAGACAAGGATTTAGACAGCTTCGGGCCCCGGGAAACATTTTCCAGTAATAACCCTACATGCTGTTTGTGGCTAGATCTCATTACGATCATCAGGGAGACGACACATAAGCCGGCTCCCCTTTAGTTGTGTCTAGCCTTAGAGATTATTTTTCTTGCCTGTCCCTCTTGGGGTGCCCTGCCCCTACTTATATAAGTTGAAGGGGAGGGTTACATGTGGAGTCCTATTAGGATTAGGACTAGTCTATTACAAGTGGAATCCTAGTCTGCCCCCTTAAGGGAAAACTCCTTATGCCTTTCCTTGTAAACCGGCCCACCATAACATGGGCCGGCCTTCTGGGCCTTGGGCCTAGTCTTCTATCTGACCCACCGTTACGGCCATCCATGAGTCGCCAGGCTCGTGAGTCGTCAGACCAGTGAGCCGTTAGACTCGTGAGTCGCCAGTCCTCTAGCGGGTTACCAATGAAAACGTCAAGCCCGGCCGGGTCATACTTCTGGCCGGGTCATACTGCGGGGTATATCCCTGACAGGTTGCGAGTATTTGTTATTTGTGTGCAGATGTTGCTTACGTGGTGCTAGGAGGTTCTCCTACTAATTCGATAACCTTGGTCTCATCACTGACGAAAATACCTACCGTCGCTATACTACATCATCCCTTCCTCTTGGGGAAATACCTACATAGTTCTAGCAGACATCAGACCGTGACACGGCCAAGCCTGCTATCGCATGCCGGCCGACCCCGCCAAGCCAAGACTTCCTCAACCCGGCCTCAGGTCAGCTCCCATCCCATCCAAGGCGTACGACGGATCAAGTCCCCGTAAGGGAGAAGAGCTTGGCTATAGTGACCCACCAACTCCTCTGACTGGCACGAGCGTGGCAACAGTGGCCCACCTACTCCGCTGACCAAGGCCGGTAGGGAAACAATGCAATCTAGTCCTACTTACACAAGCCGATGGCGACCAGGTGACGCGCCACTGTAGCCGAGCCGGCTCAACCACTCCGTGATGCAAGACAAGATGGGGAACAGTGCCCCCTGGCGCACGGGGTTCGCGCTTGGAGAACCTGGCGTACCCTGGTAACCAACGGGCCCAGCGCTGGCTTCCCAGACGCTGACATCCCGGCCCCGCGGCCATGTAACTTTACCATTGTAACCCTGGGGGGTTGACCTATAAAACCCCCAGGAGGCCTCTGTGCATGGGGCGATCAGATCATCAATAGAATACATAGATACGCAAGGAGAAGGAGCAGCCTAAGCCTTGGCCCACCTTCCTTCCTCCCCCGAACAGCTCAAGGAGCAACTCTGTACTGTTACATACTCCATAAATAAACCACTCTCGGCAGGACTAGGGGTGTTATCTCTGCGGAGAGCCCCAAACTTGGGTATGTCTTGCGTCCTGCGCTCGCTCATGCCGACCTCGCCTCTGGAGCCCACCGGTGCCCTCGAGCATGTCCCTCTCTTTAGCCATCCTTTGGCATCTGTCGTGCGCCCACCACGACACCAAGTCTCCAATAAATGCACCTGCACAAACTAACAAAGACTTGCACACAACGCGGAAAAGGGGTTGTCAATCCCTTCATAGTCACTTGCAAAAGTGAGATATAATAGAGATAGATATAAAAGATAAATAAAAGGAAAAATAAAGTAAAGGTAAATAAAGTGCAACAAGGTATTTTTGGGTTTTTGGTTTTATAGATCTAAAAATATATGATGGAAAATAGACCGAGGGCCATAGGGTTCACTAGAGGCTTCTCTTTTGAAATAAAACATATGGTGGGTGAACAAATTACTATTGAGCAATTGATAGAAAAGTGCAAAGTTATGATGACATCTAAGGCAATGATCATGAATATAGGCATCACGTCTGTGACAAGTAGACCGAAACAATTCTGCATCTACTACTATTACTCCACACATCGACCGACTCCTGCCTGCATCTAGAGTATTAAGTTCAAGAGAACAGAGTAACACATTAAGCAAGATGACATGATGTAGAGGGATATACGCAAGCAATATGATATAAACCCCATCTTTTTATCCTTAGTGGCAACAATAAATACGTGCCTTGCTACCCCTGTTGTCACTTGGTGAGGACACTGCAAGATTGATCCCATCACAAAGCACCTCTCCCATGGCAAGATAGATCAATCTAGTTGGCCAACCCAAATCAGTATATCAAAGAGAAATACAAAGCTATCTTAATCATACATAAAAGAGTTTAGAAAAAATAAAATAATATTCATAGATAATCTGATCATAAACCCACAATTCATCGTATCTCAACAAACACACCGCAAAAGAAGATTACATCAGATAGAACTCCAAGAACATCGAGGAGAACATTGTATTGAAGATCAAAGAGAGAGAAGAAGCCATCTAGCTACTATCTATGGACCCGTAGGTCTGTGGTAAACTAATCACACATCATCGGAAGGGCAGCAAGGTTGGTGTAGAGGCCCTCCGTGATCGGATCCCCCTCCGGTAGAGTGCCAGAAAAGGCCCCAAAATGGTATCTCACGAGAATAGAAGCTTGCGGCGGAGGAAAAGTATTTTTGTAGACACTTATAATGTAGATGGAATATTTGGGTATTTATGGAGCAAGAATTAGGGTTAGGGGAATCCCGATGGGCCCCAAGCCTGGGGGACGCCCCCCTAGGGCGCGCCCACGGGGCTTCTGGCCCTCTCGTGGCTCCTATGGCATCCTCTCCAAGTCTCCTGGGTTTCTTCTGGTCCAAGAAAAATCATCGTAAAGTTTTATTTCGTTTGGACTCCGTTTGATATTGATTTTCTGTAAAAGACAAAAACAAGGGAAAAAACAATGGCACTGGGCACTAGGGTAATAAGTTAATTAATCCCAAAAAATGATATAAAATATTACCATAATGCATATAAAACATCCAAGACGGACAATATAATAGCATGAAACAATAAAAAACTATAGATACGTTGGAGATGTATCAAGCACCTGCACACAAACAACAAAAACTTGCAACCCAACGCGTGAAGGGGTTGTCAATCCCTCAACGGTATTGAGATAGATTAAATTGTATGAGATTTGATAAATAGATCTAACTAAAACACAAAATAAAACAAATTAAGAAAAATTGCATCAAGGTATTCTTGGTTTTAATATGATAGGAAATAGACCCGGGGGCGTAGTTTTCACTAGAGGCTTCTCTCAAGAAAATATCGTACGGTGGGTAAAACAATTACTGTTGGGCAATTGATAGAAAAGCGAATAATCATGAAGATATCCAAGGCAATGGTCGTGTATATAGGCTTCACGTCCAAGATTAGTAGACTAAAACGATTATGCATCTACTACTATTACTCCACACATCGACTGTTATCCAACATGCATCTAGTGTATTAAGTTCATGGAAAAACGGAGTAATGCAATAAGAATGATGACATGATGTAGACAAGATAAACTCATGTATGAATAAACCCCAATCTTATTACCCTTAATAGCAATGATACATGCGTGTCATGTCTCTTTCCGTCACTGAGATTGAACACCGCAAGATCGAACCCATCACAAAGCACCTCTTCCCATGGCAAGATAAATCAATCTAGTTGGCCAAACCAAACCAATAAATCGGAGCAGAATTACGAGGCTATAACAATCATGCATAAAAGAGTTTAGCAAAGACTCAATTAATATTTATGGATAGAACTGATCATAAACCCACAATTTATCGGATCCCACCAAACACACCACAAAAAAGAGTTACATCAAAAAGAGAGAAGAAGCCATCTAGCTACCAGCAACGGACCCGTAGGTCTGTGGTAAACTACTCACGCATCATCGGAGGGGAAACAAGTATGAAGAACCCCTTCTGATTATTGCCCCCTCCGGCACAGTGCCGGAAAAGGCCTCTAGATTGTATCTCGTGGTTCTGGAACTTGCGGCGGTGGAAAAGGTATTTCGTCGACTCCCCTAGGGTTTCTAGGATTTTAGAGTATTTATAGAGGCGGAAGTAGGTCAAGGTGGTTCCCGTGGGCTCCACTACCCACCAGGGCACACCGGAGGCCCTTGGTGCTCCCTAGTGCCTAGTGGGCCCACGAGCCTCCTCTCGTGTACTCCAGAAGCTTCCAGGGTCCTTTATCACCAAAAAAATCACCAAAAAGTGTCATGGAATTTGGACTTCGTTTGGTATTGATTTTTTGCGAAGTAAAAAAAATAAAAAAAATAGTTACTGGCACTAGGCACTATGTCAATAGGTTAGTCCCAAAAATTTATATAAAGTTGCTAGTAAATGTATATAAAACATCCAAAACATATACTATAACAAATGGAACAAACAAAAACTATAGATACGTTGGAGACATATCAGTCAACAACAACCCAAAATGAAAAGGAGTTGTATAACTTGGACCATGCTTGTTCTAGAAATGTTGTGAAGAGAACCTTTGGCTTGTTGAAGAAAAAATGGGCCATCTCGCGTTCTTGTTCTTTCTTTGACATAGAGGACCATGTAACACATGTACATTTGGTTGTTCATATGGGCCATCCCATGTTCCTTCTTTGACGATAAACTAAATATTTGCATATTCGACTTATTAATCTGTGTTGTGTGTTACACAACTATGCAAGGGATAGGTAGCATATGAGAGATAATTTGTTGCTTCGAGAAGTCGATGCTGCGCTAGCGGCTATGACTCCTGAAACTGTAGATGATGCTACTTTAATTAGAAGTGTCCAACAAAAAAATGCATATGGTCCAATTTTGGGCCGCAATTTGCGAACGAGATGTATGATGAGTACCTTGCAGTGCATGGAGAACTAGAAATCAAGTAGATAAGTAGTGATGGAGTAGATATCTAGGTGATGGTGCCTTTATTTGTGCTAGCTTGGTGATGGTGCCCTTTTTTGTGTGGTAGCATGCTGTCCGTAATGATGCCATGTGTGTGATATTTTGTACATGCTTCATCTTTTGTTCGTACTAATATATATGGTTTACCATACTCATACTTGCTATTTTGTTCTTACTTTTATGCACATACATATGTTTTACTTATAGAAGCATGGCCGAAACAAAAGTAAAAAAGGTAGACTTTACCTTACCTGGACTCCTAAGATGGACACGGCATTGTTGACCGCTCTTGTTGAGCATCACAACAATGGTGACCATGCTCAAAATGGTTGGAAGCCACATGTGTATAATGCTTGCGTTAAGCATGTCAAGGATACATGTGATGTTGACATTACGAAGGAAAACATAATAGGAAGAATTAAAACATTTGACAAGCATTATGAGATCATTACCAAGATGCTTGCTCAGAGTGGCTTTGGATGGGATTGAGTAAAGAACATGGTGTCGGTTGATAGTGATGAAGTGTGGTCTCGATATGTGGAGGTATTTAACACCAAATTCAAATTGTGTTTATTTTTGCAACTTCAATATCATCTCTAAATATTTGTTTGTTTTGTGTAGGCTAACAAGGAAGCACGTGCCTATAGGAACAAGGATTTGCACAATTGGGAGTCTATCAATACCATATATTCAAAAGATCATGCCACCGGTGCAGGTGCTAGGACAGGAGTGGAATGTGTTCAAGAACCACCCGTTGTTGAAGAAGCTCCCAAGGCACCTCAGAAGAGGTAACGCACTGGAGATGTTATCTTGTGCATGACGGGAAAGATGAAGATGTCCTTTGCTGATTCTTTGAAAACAATCGAGCCACTTCCTATGCTAAAGGTGACTCCTCCAACTAAAATCCTTGATGCACTAAAGAAGGTACCAGCTTTGGAGGATAGTGATATGCTGAGAGATTATTGAAAATTAATCATCAATGAGCGTTTGTTTGAAGCACTGATGAGGCTACCCGAGGAGTTAAGCAAGCCATGGCTCTTGACCTTGGACTGATTGTTACTATCCTGTTTGGTTGATGTATGGACTACTATGTACTTTGTTGTTTGCAAACTGTCTATTTGTGCTATGTGTAAGATACATACACTACCCACTTTTTCTATGTGTAAGAGACATAAACTACCAACATTATTATCCATGTTGTGTTCTTGGTACTTTAAAACTATCTTGTGTCATGTTTCCATTTTCCATATTTATTTCTTGTGTTATTGTTTCGACCTTATTCAGAACATTTTAATGTTATTATGTGTGTATATATATATGGTGTGTGTATGTGTGTGTGTATATATAGACACACACACACATGTACAAAAGTTTACATTGTCCAAACTCAAAAAACAACCAATTCCATGGTCTGTACATCCAAACAACAATTGGAATTAGATGCTACCCTGTGATTCAACAGTAAATTCCATGCACAACCAAACAATAGAATTCAAATTCGAGTCCATTTCCTTTCCATCTTAGATTTGTAATTTCCAGTCAAATTCCATTCCAAGCAGTTTTTCCTACATCCAAACATAGTGTAAGCACGTGAGCAATTGAATCATGACCAAAACCTCATCCCCTTTAAATAGTATTTTCTTTTCCTATGGACTCGATGTGATTTTGGATCACTTAACAAAAAGTATAGTATTGGAGCTTTGCCAATCTTTGTCCTTAGCATTTTGAAGGGTACCACATCCTCATGTCCTTGCCATGCCACTGTTAAACTTATGTGAAATGTATTAGATAGCCCAACAACTTGTATGTTGACACAAATAACTAAAACCACCAAGGAAGCTAATGTGCTTTCAACGAGATTAAGGAGTATCATTAAAATAGATCACACATATAACATATGTAGACTCTATATGAAAAAGGTACTCGTCTTCGATCATCGAAACAGAAAATGTGCAACACGACAGTCCTGTGAAACTAGAAGATGAAGCTACTGGTCAAAAGAAATTTTAGACTGTCCATCGAGGGCGCCAAATTTGACAAAATTAATCCAAAAAGCTCCGAAATAGAACATTTACGGTCAATAAAACTATGATCCGATTGCAAAAATGAAACCATAACATCGATGTGCATCTTTTGCATGTGGAACTTATCTTGAATCGAATTATCGTTGTGTAGATTAGCAGGGATGAAAGAAATGAGATTAGGATGGTGCTTGAGGTAGGAGAAGAAACCATGTTGAGGATGTGTAGTACTCGCATCGTCTCATGCAACCAAACCCATCCATGTGCCCTCGATTTGGCTCCACTCAGTCTGGCTCGCTAGAAACGGCCCAGAGATGGTTTAAGTTTTGTGCCGACCAACTTTCTGATGGTCCGTGTAACCAAAGAAGCCAAAAACATCTCCCACGGGCCTGCCTAGGCCCAATGCAGACTACCAAACGCGTACTAATAAAATACCAAGGCACGGACATCTTTGCATGGAAACCTTCTGATATGCTCGGTGTCCCGAGAGAATTCGCTAAGCACACTCTCAATATTGATCCTTAGTTTAAGATAGTTAAACAGTTCCTTCTTCATTTCAATGAAGAGCGTCGTAAAGCTATTGGAGAAGAGGTGGCCCGGCTCTTAGCGGCGGGGTTTATCATCAAAGTTTTTCACCCGGTGCTTGTACTCAAGAAGAACAGCACTTGGAATATGTGTGTTGATTACACAGATCTCAATAAAGCCTGTCCAGCTGATCCCTTTCTCTCCCTCGCATTGACCAAATTATGGATGCCACGGCGGGTTGTGAGAGTTTATGTTTCCTGGATGCTTACTCTGGATATCATCAGATCAAGATGGTAGTCAAGGACCAAGAGAAGACATCTTTCATTACACCTTTGGATCTTTCTGCTATGATTCTATGCCTTTTGGGCTCAAAAGTGCTCAGGCAACTTATCAGCACTGTGTTCAGAATTGTCTTCACAGTCAGATTGGGTGTAATGTGCATGCTTATGTGGATGATATTGTGGTTAAGTCTAGGAAGAAGGAGACTCTCCTAGACGACTTGAGGGAAATTTTTGACAATCTCTAGGTCTATAAAAGGATGCTTAACCCGGCCAAGTGTGTCTTTGGTGTGCCTGCAGGTAAACTATTGGGGTTCCTGGTCTCGAAATGGGGTATTAAAGCTAACCCAGAGAAGATAAAAGCTATTACTTTGCTTTCTAAGCTGGCGTGTGGCAATGATGTCCAGCGTCTGGCGGGCCGTATTGTGGCTTTGAGCGGGTTCATAAGCCGTTTCGGAGACAAGGTCATCCTTTGTATTTGATGATGAAGAAGATAGAAAACTTTGTCTGGACTGATGTTGCTAATCAAGCGTTTGAGGATCTCAAAAAGCAGTTAGCTGAGCCACCCGTTCTTGCTTCTCCTATTGAGAAAGAGCCTTTGCTCTTGTATGTGGTGGCTAATAGTAAGGCTGTCAGTGTGGCAATTGTGGTGGAGCGCAAGGAGGCTGGTAAGGAATACCCGGTTCAGCGGCTGACTTATTATGTTAGTGAGGTGTTGATTAAGTCCAAGCAACGATATCCACATTGGCAGAAACTGGTGTATGGGGTGTTCATGGCAAGTCGAAAGCTGAAGCATTATTTTCTTGGCATCCTATTATTGTTGTTAGCTCTGCTCCTTTAGGAGATATTATTCAACACAGACAAGCCACAAGCCGGGTTGCTAAGTAGGAAATTGAGCTGGGACCTCACGGTTTGAAATATGTGCCAAGGACAACCATCAAATCTCAGGCTTTGGTGGATTTCATCAATGAATGGACTGAGTTGCAGACACCTGAGGAGAAACCTGACAACACGTATTGGACGATTCACTTTGATGGGTCCAGGCAGTTGGAAGGCTCGGGGCAGGAGTTATTTTGACTTCCCCACGAGGTGACAAATTTTGTTATGTTTTAAGGTTAATGTTTCCTTATACTAACAATGCAGCTGAGTATGAGGAATTACTCCATGGCCTTTGTATGGATAAAGAGATGAATTTAAGCCGGGTTAGGTGCCTGGGCGACTCGGATCTTGTGGCTCGACAAGTCTCAGGCAAGTGGGACTCTAAGGACCCGCTTATGGCGGCTTACCGCCGGGCGGTTGACAATATTACTGGTCACTTCAAGGGTTATCAAGTGGATCACCTTGATCGAAGGAAGAATGAGGTGGCTGATGCCTTAAGCCGGCTTGGATCCTAACATAAGTCGGTACCTCCTAATGTGTTTCTTGATGTTTTACACAATCCTTCAGTCAAGTTGTCGTCTAAGGAGGATCTTGTTATCCCTGGCCCAAAGGCGCAGTTGGTGGTGGCTCTACATGCTATTCCTGATTGGACGCTTCCCTATTTGGCCTATATGACCTGGGGCGAGTTACCTGAGGATGAAACTTTGGCAAGGCAAATAACTAGGAGGTCTAAGTGTATGAGTATTATCAACGGCGAGTTGCATCGATGCAGTGTGACAGACGTGTTCCAATGTTGTGTTTCTCCTGAAGGGGGCTATGAGATCTTGCGAGAGATTCATGAAAGTGATTGTGGTCATCATGCCGGCTCTAAATCTTTGGTGGCTAAAGCTTTTCGTCATGGGTTTTACTGGTTAACGGCTCATGCTGATGCAGAGGATATCGTTAGCAAGTGCGATGGGTGTAAAAAATTTACAAGACAAGCTCATGTGCCGGCTCAGGAACTGCGTATGATTCCAATAACTTGGCCGTTTGCAGTCTGGGGGCTTGATATGGTTGGACCGTTCAAGAGGTCTAAAGATAAGAAGACCCACCTCTTGGTGGAAGTTGACAAATTTACCTAGTGGGTTGAGGTGGAGCCAATTAGCAATTGTGAGGCGGCCACGACTGTTCATTATGTTAAAAAACTGATATTTCGTTTTGGATACCCTCATAGTATCATCACTGATAATGGCACTAATCTTTCTAAGTGTGCTATGATGTAGTTTTGTCAAAGAGAGCACATTCGGCTTGACGTTTCCTCAGTGGCTCATCCACAGTCCAATGAACAAGCTGAACGAGCTAATCAAGAAATTTTGAGAGGCATCAAGCCCCGTCTTATGGTTCCTTTGAAGTGAATGTCGGGTTGTTGGGTTGAGGAACTACCTTAACTGCTTTGGAGTATTACTACCACCCCCAATATGTCAATAGGCTATACGCCTTTCTTCATGGTTAATGGTGCAGAGGCGGTTCTCCCAAGTGACATCCATCATGACTCGCCCAGAGTGGCGGCTTATGTTCAAGCTGATAATGAGGCGGCACGACAGAACGCCCTTGATATTTTGGATGAAGAGCATGACCTTACGATGGCTCGTTCGACGATATAGCAGTAAGACCTAGTTCGCTATCATAGCCGTACAGTTTGCAGCAGAACCTTTCAAGAAGGTGACTTAGTGCTCTGCTTGATTCAAGACCAGACAGGGATGCATAAGCTTTCCCCGCCTTGGGAGAGGCCTTTGGTGGTCAGCAAGAATCTCAACAACGAGTCTTATTATCTCATTCATGTGTGAGAGCACAAAGATTCCCACAAGTCGGAAGAGGAGACCCGCCGACCGTGGAACATTGCTCATCTTCGGCCTTATTACACCTAAGACACTGGCTCTTATCAGTGTACATAGTTCTATCGATGTATATACCTTTTTATGATCAATATAATAAAGTCGGCACCCTTGAAAAAATTAGGGCCTCTGTCGTTTCATTTCTGTGTATCTGAGTCTTTATTAATTGGTCATAAGGTCACTTCGGGGCTTCCAACCCACCGGGTTTAGCTTTCATACCCTTTTGACCAGGCCTGAAATGCCAAATTATGTGTTCATTCTGCATGTTTGCAACTTGCTACTCCACTAGGTGACCCACCGAACTCTTGGCAAGTCAATCTTTTTAAAGACCCTGAACTTGTCAAGGTAAACGACGGTTTTGTGTCACGTGAGAGCCGGCTTACAGTGAGCAAGGATAAACCACGACTTTTCGGCCTTGAAAGCAAACATGAGGCATGTGAGCCTACCTTTTTAAATCGTGCCTTTAAAAGACAGCTTACTTTTGACATTTGCACATTCCCTGTTCTTTGGTTTTTCCGTGATGTTTTAGTGATCTTAAGTCTTTTATGCAACTTAAGAAAATTTCTGGGTCATGAGGCTCCGGGTTATGTTGTTCATGATTGAGTATATTTTTGGGTTGTCACCCGCCTTGGTTTTGGACTTTAAGTCGCCAGTATGTCTTGTTTGAACAGCCGTGGTTATGATTTATTTACTAGCCATCTAAGGCTACAAGATTTTGGATTGGCACCCACCCTGGCTCTTGATTTTAAACCACCAGGACACATGATGTCTGGTCTTCTGCGAAATATACAAGACTTCAGGTGAAAAGCATAGTCATTGCAAAGGCTTGTATACATGGTCAGATCAAGCATGCCACAAATATCAACTGTTGGACCAAATGTCAAGATAAAATATGCACGAAAGCATGACAGGGTGGACCATTGTTTTAAAGCTACCCTATTACAAGGCTTCCAATTGAGCCCAAAAGATATTGCATCAAGTGTTTTGGAGCTTCACTCATACAACCTGGCCTGAGAGCTGCCTGGATCATTGTCGTTATGGTTAGTTTTCCTTGTGACGCCTTGAAGACTTTGGGTCATCCTGCGTCGGCTCTTCCTCTTCGACCATCTGAAGGTCAGCCGATGTCCAGTCGATACCGGTTAAGGCCTCGAATGTGGCGTCATCATTAATAATAACGGAAGATTCAAGGTCAGGGGCAAAGATGTGCTTACGCCTCGGAGGAACAAGATCCTTCACTGCATGAGATGCGGTTTAACTTTGTTGTTGTTTTCATCGTAAGCCGACATATAATGGTTCAAATTCAGCTCTTTTATGAGCTTGCAGGCCACGGGCCGCATCTCTCTGATGCATTGGTTAAAATCCTTCTCCTCAAAGGTTGTCTTGTCATCTTTGAACTCCGGGTAGCCAGTTGCTATTTCATCTGGCTCAAGTTCGGATTGCCAAGCCTTGGCCCGGCCAAGAGCAACATGGCTCCTGCACGGGCGGCTGATAATTTAAGCTCTTCAATTTGAGCCGGTGCCATTGAGAGCTGGTCTAGCACAGTCTTGATAAGGGTTGGAGGCTTCTTCCCACCTGATAGAGCCACAATACCGTGAAGAGTTCCAGAATATAGCTATTCAGCCAGTGACCAAGACCTGTGCTTCTGGGGCCTGTTCAATTTTTTGCAAAAGAGTCAACAGGCAGGTTAGCGATTTTATGAAATGACTCGCCAGGCCAATTATGGAACTTTCCAAGCATATGATGAATTACAAGTTTTTCACTTACCCAAGATGGCGGCTGTCATGTGAATTATATGCTGCTTTAAGCCGGCAAGCTCGTCAGTTACCGGCTTAAGCTGAGCCTCGATGTCTTCGGCACGCTTCAATAAGGCAGCCTTTTCAGTTTCCCAGGCGGTTCACTCGGAGGCAAATTTGGCCTTAAATTCTTCATTTTCTTTCAAAGAAAATTTGAACTTTGACTCAGCTTTTCGCGTCTCAGCCTCTTGGTGTTTGATATTTTTATTTAACTCGCCCGATTCAGATTCTTGATGGCTTAAAACTTCCTATAATAAAGTTTTGAAAGCATGGATACAAGTTAACACGGTGGCGATTCATGGTGAAATAATTATTCAAGTCCCAGCCACATTGCAAGCAATATGCCTTGCACTTGGGGGCTAATGTAGGTCGTTTTCAAAGTTAATGATTTTGAAGATCCGGATCATCCTTGTTAGTATAAGCCGGTCCTGGAGGGCTATATGTGGTTTAGTTTAAAGTTAATGATTTTGAAGACGCGGCTCATCCTTGTTAGGATAAGCTGGCCCTAGAGGGCTATATGTCGTTTTGTTCAAAGTTAATGATTTTGAAGACATGGCTCATCCTTGTTAGGATAAGCCGGCCCTGGAGGGCTATATGTGGTTTTGTTCAAATTTAGTTATTTGGAAGACCCGACTCATCCTTATTAGGATAAGACGGCCCTAGAGGGCTATATGAGGTTTTGATTCAAAGTTATTGATTTTGAAGACCCGGTTCATCCTCGTTAGGAGGAGTCGGCCCTTGGGGGCTACATGGATATGTATATATATGCATGGAAGAAGTTTAGTTTGTAGCTCGTACTTCTGCCTCATCAGATTCACCAAGCCAGCTTCCATATCACGGCTTGTGTGCAGGCGGCTTAGGTAGCCTGCGTGCAATTCACCTGCACTAAAATATGTATAGTTCTGTAGGTCCAGTTGTAGCTTGCCCTTGCCGGCGGCTGATGGTTCTTCTTTGGCACTATGTTTTGCCAAGACAGTAGGGTTTCCTGGCTCTGTATAGCATGTGCCAGTAATGGTGACATCTTCAATGGTCTTTTATGGAGGAACCTCTTCAGTTAGCTTGGCAGGGCTTGGCGGCTTGGGACTTGGCAGGTCATGACTAGCAGCCGGATTGATATTTGTGCTCATGGGCTCAACAACGATGGCATCAATTTGTGGCGGCGGGTCATTGGTAGGATCGCCATGATTATCTGAGGCGTCAGGAGCCTTTGGCTCTTGCTTCTCTGGCTCAGCAGGTCGGGGGTCTTTGGAAGAACCACCCACCTTTTGTTTTTTGTCTGCCTTTGCTACACCGCTGCAACAAGAGTACAAGAATTCATGAATATGTTATTGCAAGTTGTGTGTGAATGAATACAAATACTTACCCATGGGCAACCTTTAAGACATGCATTTGAGTTCCTGTAGAGTCGCCGGACGATGGAGGCGTATCCTGATAATTTGAATTGAAAGGTTTAAGAGGTTGACATATAAGACCGGCTAATGGATAAAGAATTGGGTTATTGGGCACCTCATTTCGACGCTTGCGAGGGGCAGGTGCATTGGGTAAGCCGGCCACGAGATCTTTAGTACCCTTGCTCCGGGTCTTATGCCTTAATTCATGTTGTTGTTTCTTCAAAAGAAAATTGGGATCCAAATGAGCAAGAGAATGTGAAAATCTTAATTTCCAGATGACCCGCCGAGTTTTCTACCTTGGAGAAGGTTTTGAGTCGGCGGAGACAGGGATTACCTCTACTGCGTTAGCTTGACTTGTTTTCGCGTCAGCTTGAGAAGAGTAGGCATCAATAAGTTGCATAAAAAGATGACCAAGGGAGTCAAGTTCTACCTCCGAACCATCAAGCTTGAGGATATCTTTCGTTGTTTATTTTTTACGGCGGCCCGGACCACGGGCCTTGGTCTTAAGTTTCTTGACAGGGGTGGCGGCTTGCAGCTTCTTACTCCAGAAGGGAGAGTCCGCCTTCTGGAACATGAGTAGTAAGTTAAGCATTATGAAAAAACAAGAAAACAGGCAAATAAGTTGAAGGTTTATCCAAACTGTACTTACATGTGGAGCCGGGTTAAGCATACAGAAGGGGTTTACTCCCACTTTGCAGCAATTTTCCAGAGTTTCTCCAAGTAATTATTTAACCATAGCAGTGGCTTTCTCATTAGTCAAGGGTGTCTGGTTATAGCGTTGAGGATCCTTTGTGTCGCCTGTATACTTACACATTAAGCCGTTGCGCGGGATCAACGGTAAAATTCTCCAAGAGACCCAACAGCGGACTAGGTCTACTCCAGATAAGTCGTTGGCCACCAGGGCTCTTATCTTTGAAAAGGTGGCTGAATATTTAGCTCGTCCGCAGCAGAGATACAATCTGGAAGTGCATGGTAGGGCTAAGTCGGAAAGGGCCAAAACCCGGCAGGGGATTCTCACTAGCAAGGGATGTGTCTTGATAGTAGAACCAGATACGGTTCCAATCTTTGGGGTGACAAGGTAATACAGCGACAGGGAAAACGATAACTCGTCGCCTCTGAATGGAAATCCCACCAAGCTCGAGGCTAGGTCCATCTGTCATTTCAGTTTGGCGGTTGAGATAGAAATAGTCTCTGAATAGATCAACCTCGGGCTCTTGTTCAAGATAGACTTCACAGAAGACTTGGAAATTGCATATATTGGAAACAGAATTGGGGCTGACGTCTTGAGGATGAAGCTTATAAAAGTGCAGAACATCCCGGAGGAACTTTGACCTGGGTGGCGAGAAGCCACGGAGGAGGTGATCCGCGAAAACAACAACTTCACCTTCTTTAGGTTGAGGTTTAGTTTCAACCCCTGGAACTCACCAATGGATGACATCTTTGCTGGCAAAACTCCCATGTTAACATATTCATGGAGAGAAGTTCAGAAACTACAGAAGCAACCCAGTCACAAGAAGTGGGAGTCTTAGTCATTGCTGGCGGGTTAAGAGCTATGGCCTAGGAACAAAAGTATTGCGGGTTATTATCATAGTGATGAACCACCTAATGATTACAAAATTCATGTTTAAGCCAGCCGTTTGCTGGCGAATCACAAATTCATGGTTAAGCCAGACAGGTGACGACGGGTTATAAGGTCGTTATTTAAGCCGCCCAAAACATGGAGTGACGGGTCAAATACCCATGGATTCAAGATTGGGGAATTTCTACTAACTGTTGGACAAACAATTTTGCAGATTACAGTTACAATCACAGATCTGCCGCAGTTCAAAAGGGGAGAAAAATTTAAACCTAAAGCATGGTCGTGGAGGAACTAGCACTACAAAAGAAAAAGACACATCCGTGACATTTTGGGCCGAATGAAATTTTTTTCTGTCATACATATGACACTTTTAGGACGATAATTGTGACAAAACCTGGTATCATCATAGATGTGGTGGGCTCCTACTTATATGACAAAAAATCATGACAAAAAATGGGCTTTTCATCCTGGGCGGTCCGGAGACGCAGCTGAATGACATTCTTTGGGCCGTCCATGACGGAAAAAACCATGGTAGAAGCGAGGGCGAGGAAAATTTTGGGGAGTTCCCGGTTACGGTGGGCGGTCGGGGGCCAAGCGATGCGCGTTTCTCTCATACACGTACGCGTGTGTGTGCCAGGCGTTAGCTCTAACTGAACCCGAGCGAGGCGTTGGGCTCTAACTGAACCCGAGTGATTGCACTGCAGGCTACGCGTTACTGAACCCGAGCGATCGATCGATGGCTATTAACTGAACCCGATTGAGCGATTCCTTCGCTACTAATGCTAAG
>NC_057807.1:504764250-504772491 GCF_018294505.1 Triticum aestivum
CCGGTGGAGTAGCACGCGGTGGAGGCTGGATGAACAGGAGCGCGTGAAGGTTGGAGGAGGTCGACGGTAGCCCGTGGAGGCTGGAGGATGTCGATGGTGGAGATGAACAATATCTCGTGGAGTCCCGTTTTGCGGTACGCCACACCCCTCCCGATGAATAGGACCCCCATTTCGACCGTAGCGCTCCAACACAAGTCCGTTTCGTCCGTTTTGCGGTACGCCACACCCCTCCCGATCAACAGGACCCCTGTTTTGACCGTAGGAGCTCTGTTTCGTCCGTTTTGCGGTACGCCACACCCCTCCCGATCAACAGGCCCCCATTTCGACCATAGGAGGTCCGTTTCTTCCGTTTTCTGGTATTCCAGACCCCTCCCAATGAACAGGATCCCGTTTCGAACGTGGTCGGTCGAACACAAGGCCGTTTCCTCCATTCTGCGGTACGCCAGGCCTTGTTTCCATCGCCTGTTCCGTCCAAGCCCTCCTGATGAACACGACGACGCATTCCGTTCCGACCCAGCCGGTTGGCTCCCCATGAACACGACGACGACGTTGTTTCTCCGTTTTGACCCAAGCATGTACACGAGCCCTAGCCGTACATATGTGCGAGTAAGCGTTCGAGACCCCGCCCGTATGTACACATACATGGCCATATTTTCTTTCTTGCACACTGGCCGTTGCATGTACGTGTACATGCTACGTGCGCGCCTCTACTATGACACGTACACACCTCTACTATGACATGTGCGCGCCTCTACATCGACCAGTATATATGTACGTACATGTTTGCGACCAGAATGACAATGCTACGTACGCTTCGACCAGGTGGGTCCCGGCTGTCAGGCACTTCCTTGTGTGTGAAGATGTAGCTGGTGGGTCCTAGCAGTCAGGGGGCGAATCGTTTTTTTGCCCGGACACACTTCCTTGCGAGCGAAGATGTAGCTGGTGGGTCCCAGCAGTCAGGGGGCGAATCATTTGTTTTGCCCATAATATGGACGCACTTCCTTGCGTGCGAAGATGTAGCTGGTAGGTCCCAGCAGTCAGGGGGGAATTTTTTTCGCAAAATACGATGGCCCATCCGGTGGGTCCCTGCTGTCAGGTGGAGGAATAATTATTTTCCGCGTAATAAGGAGGCACTTCCTTGCGGCTGCGATGGACCCAGTTGTCAGCCTCTCCATGTACAATACTCTTCCGATTGAATTTGGTCGCTGACCACATTGACCACGCCGTGCCGAGAGCACCACGGCGGTGGACGACGGCCAGGCCTAGAAAGGGGACGACGCGGAGCCGGGGAAGAGGCAGCAGTGGATGCCCACACGAAGAGGAGTACGAGGGTTCACTGGTTTGGCTGCGGTATGAGGCTGCTGTCGCCGTAGAATAGCAGGGGGTGTGGGTGAGTAGAGGGATGGCCTGGCCAGCGGTGGGAGTAGTAGGGGGCGGTGAGGCCTCCGCGGCATCATAGCCGGCCATGGGAGGCAGGAGCACGCGGCATGACCAGCGCTTGTTTGGGCGGCTGGAGCAAGAAGACCCGAGGTTGAAGAAGCACTACGACCGTTGGATGAACATCGTACGGTAACAGGAGCTAGAATCGTGCATATTGACTAAGTTGACAAAGCCCTCCGTCCCCGTTAACTTGGTAGGCCCACAAGTCATCCTGCCACTATGCTGGGTTCCAGCTGGCAGGGGGAGTATTCATTTTTTCTGCGTAATAAGGAGGCACTTCCTTGCGTGCGAAGATAGCTGGTGGGTCCGACCTGTCAGCGGGGGGCACGTTTTTTTCGCGAAATACAGAGGCCCTTCAAGTGGGTCCCAGATGTCAGGTGGAGGAATCATTATTTTGCGCGTAATAAGGAGGCATTTCCTTGTGTGCGGCCGTGGACCCAGCTGTCAGCCTCTCCACACATAGTCTACTTCCGATGGTGTCATTCGTTGACCATGTTGACCATGCCGTGCTGAGCGCATCCAAGGTGGTGGACGATGGCGAGGCCCCGAACAGCAACGAGCCGGAGATGGGAAGACGCGGGAGTAGAGTCTCACACGGAGAGGTGTACGAGCGTTAACTCGTTCTAGTGCGGTGTGGTTCAGCAGTCGGTGGAGAAGAACAGGAGGTGTCGGGGTGGAGGGATGCCCTGGCCAACGGTGCAGTAGCGCTTCATAGAGAAGCGTGCTAAGCAGAGCTGCTAGCAGCAGGAGGCGGGAGGTGGTCCCGGCGGCACTGGAGGAAGAAGACGAGAGATTGAAGATGGATGCCGGTCGTTGGATGTAAATCCAACGGCTAACATGTCAGAATCATTTGTTGACTAAATTGACAACGACTTGCGTTGGCTTCGACCTATTGGCCCACATTTCAGCCTCAAAAAATGTGGCACGTATTCAACCCATTTTTTCAGAATTTACAGTCTATTTTTTCCGCGGTAGAATTTATAGTCAATTTGATCTTTTTTTTGAATTACAACCATTAGCTGGGTTGGGTGAACAAATAATGTAGCATCCATGCGGCCTATTTATTTTATTTCCTAAAAAATTATAGGCCATTTGCACTTTCTCGAAATACATGATTTTGCTAGGCTAATGTTGGGTTGGGCCAGCAATGTTATCAAAAAATAAAAGGGGCTGAGCATTTTGTTATCAATATATTTAAATAATGAGTGATATTTTTACATTCGTCCTTAAATCTTACCAAGCTTTTGTACACAATCACCAAGATTTTCGTGCCAAAACAATCCAGGACTTTATTGTTAAGAAATTATTTTTATAAGTTAATAAGATGTGGGATATTGTTTTCTTACATATGTAAGTATCTGTTAAATATATGATGACAATAAGAATAATATATAATAACATATAAAATAATTTAAATATATATAATATAGTTAGAAGGGAAACATAAGTTGGACCTGGCGTTCCTATTCTTATATAGAAAAATATAACAGACCTCTGCGTTTTCTTCAAAAAAATACATAAATTGGGCTGCCGATATTCAGGAAAAATAAAACCTCGGATGGGAGGTCCATAGGCCGGTCGATACATGACGGCCCTCAAGAAAATACAAACAGGCCTATGGACCTCCCATCCGAGGTCGTGGGCTGCGCATGTTAAAAATGAAAGCCTAGACGGGGCATGCCAAAACCCAGCTGATACTTGCTGGCCCAGTGATAATAAATGATACCTGCCAGCTCCCCGGCTTCGTTGTAAATTTATCTCCTATAGTAACTACGTTGAAGCACCTAAAAGAATGTAACTATGTTGACAAACCCGTGGGCCCCAATGTCAGTATAGCATTAGGAGGAAGTAATTTTTCGATGATGCACTTGCTTGTGTACGGCCATAAACCTGGTGGGTCCCGACTGTCCCCTCTCCACGTACAGTCCTTTCCAGATTCCTCTCGTTTGTTCAGCATGTTCACAACGGCAAATAGTGGCGTCGCGGCGAGCGCACAAAGGCGCAGGAGGGGATCCGAACACCTGAGGAAGTGTCTTATTATTAACGAAACTACTGAACTAGCCTAGTGGCTAAGTGACACTACCCGACAGCTATTCCGCCCGGGTTCGATTCCACCTCACACCTATGCAGGGAAAATATATCCAATTTTTTTTGCCTTTGCCTTTATTGACAGGTGGGTTCCCATTGTCATCTACGCACACCACGTCCACCACTAGCCAAAACTTCATCCCTCGTTTTCTCTGTGTTTCGCACACTCGACATTGTGTGGCCATTTTGACTGTGCATCATATGAAGATGTGCTATGCATGAATGTTGATCAGCATGAGGTTAACTGGCTGGCAGTTCCATTTTAGACCATGAATAAAACTTCCAACATGATGTTAACCCTATTTGAAAAGGCCATGTTAATATAAATGCTCTGCCTCTGAAAGTTGCAGTTTCTTATCTGAAATTGAACTTGCAGTTTCTTATCTGAAACTGAAACTTGCTGTTTCTTCTCTGAGAATCACATTGTCTGCACTTTTATACTCCTATGAGACTACATTTTTTTAAGTGCTAAAAATATATCTCTAGAATTCATAAAGTACTTCATATGCTCAATACTGCAAATCTGAAATTCAAAAGACATTCATATATGAAAGTACTCTCAAAATACACAACACAAAACACAATTCACAACCTGCAAATACTGACAACCCTAAGCTCCTCCTGACAATTCACAACCTGCCCGACTATTGGGCTGGGGGGGCAGTCCCCTCCTATTCCTCGGCGGCAAACAACCGCCCCGTGAGACGATGTGAACGGTGAGGGAGAGAATGGCGGGGAAGCGTCATCGGGCCAACTACCTTTCTCCTCTTGCAGTTGGGTTCGGTCGATGAAGACTCCACCGGCTCGCTCTGGCAGGACACCCTCACAAACGGCACCCTGTAGATGCTCGATCCTTCAATCTTTGGTGGATGCTCCATCTGGGATCGATACTCCCATCACCGCTCCCTCACGATCGGATTCGGTGAATTTTTTTACTCCATGGCCCAGAGGAGCAGCTCTATGTACTCTAGCGCGACTCCCTCCGGGAGTATTGCCGCCTTTTTGCTCTGTTGCAGATATTTGGCCATGGATGTCGCTGTCGCCGCTAGTTGGTCCTTGTTGTCAAACCAAGACTGTATCTCCAACATCCTAGCTAGCTTCGTCGTCTGCGATCCTCACGTATCAGTTGTACTCCTCCATCGATCTACTTCTCCACAACACCTTCACACGCCGGCGGTGGTTTTTGAATGGAAGAGGAGAGGAGCAGCGCTGGTTTTGGATTAGAATGGGAGAGGAGCGACGCTGGTTTTGGACTGGAACAGGAGAGGAGGGGCAGTGGTTTCAAAATGGAAGAGGAGAGGAGCGGCGCTGGATTTAGATTGGAACAGGAGACGAGCGGCGGTGGTTTAAGAGGAGAAGAGCGGAAGAGCGGCGCTGGTCTTGGAAGTATTTTTTTGTTGTTTTGCATATTTTGGGTCAAAGTTTGACCACGTACTATATTTGACAAGCAAAATGTGAATGCATGTCATGAAAAATTGTATCATTTGGTTTGTATCTGAATGTACTTTCAAATTATATTATTTTTGCAACGTACAACATATATTTTATGTGCGAAAATCATGGTCAATTATGACCCGGAATAAAAGGGAGACTAGTTAATGTGGGGTCGCTTTCTTAATTGAATGGTAAATTGATTTTGATTTTGATCCAGTCACAGCGCGCCGGCCCTCTCGTCCAATCAAAAACCACTGCCGCATGCTCCTCTCCCTCTTCTCCATTGCAAAACCACCTCCGCTCCTCTCCATCATCTCCATTCCAAAACCACCGTCTCGCCTCTCCCTCTTCTGATCTCCTCCATTGCAAAACCACCTCCTCTCCTCTCCATCACCTCCATTCCAAAACCAACATCTCTCCTCTCCCTCTTCTCTATTGCAAGACCACCGTCTCTCCTCCCATCTTCCAAAGCTAGCACCGGACCACTCAGAAGGACATCTATGGAGAGGATGCAGCAGCGAATCAGGTAGATCGCCAGTGGCGACCAGGCAAAGTTAGCCAGGTTGAAGGAGATCCTTACTTGGTTTTACAATGAGTGGGAGATTTTGAGGACGGCGCGGGCCATTGGCAATGTATGCGAAAGAGCGAGATGGCGGTGATGAGGGCGGCGATGTACATGTACTCCTCGGCGGCAGTCACGCCGCAGTCCTCCGAGTTCATCGAGTATCTCCTCTGGGCGATGGAGCAGACAGATTCGCTCGAGCCGACAGTCAGGTGGAGGTGGTGGGCATACAGGTCGAAGGTCGAGCACCCAGAGGATAACGAATCAATCGAGTATGGTGTGCCATTCGTGAGGGTGCAGAGCCAGCCGGAGCCACAGGAGTATTCGTTCTCCCACCGCAAGAGGAGGCCGGATGGCGCGACGTTGCTTCCCCGCCGTTCTCCACGGTTCCCTCGACGCTCGCCTCGTTTCAACGGCGGCGCTAGGGTTTAAGGTAAGCTTCGCACTAACCTAATCTTCCACCTGCTCATGCTTACAATCAGTGTGACAGCTAATGAAAATCATGCTTACAATCAGTCTTCGAGTACTACGCCAATCACCCTAAAATAGCTCTGTACCTTTGGGTCAAAGTTGTGACACAGTGTACAAATAAAGAAAAATAGATTGGTGCTTCTTTTAGAAAAGAGTACTCCCTAGAAAACTGCCTATATAAGCTACTAGTATTTGGTTAGAGGATTTGCTGCCGAGAAAGATCCGTCCACAGACAGTGCCACACATCCCACTGGTGGTGGTGGATGCCAATGCGTTCATGCAACATGGTTGGTGTCGGTAATTTTTACTTGGCACACCTCGCACTCTGCATATATGCCGGTTCCATACGTACATTTGTGTAGTTCCACCAAAATGCAGCTGAATAACCCTGTTTGCATAGATAATGAAAAAGCGTGATTACATTATAGTGGCACTAGTTGATGAAACACACAAAATAAATAGAAGAAAATATTGTGATAGTATCATAGTATGCCATGCTACGAGGGCGAGATGGGCCCTGCGACGCCTCATACGGTACGCCTCATACTGGACATCTTCCCAAGTCTCCCAGATACACCTTCTGCCTGTATTGAACATCAGTGTACATCGGTAGTACAAGGAGGCGCCTTGAGACATTCAAATATCTATTTTTGTACAGATCAACTAAAATTAAGCACCCCAGTTTGCAGAAACACTTAAACATTAACAATGGGACTAGTTGATGAAACATTCATCAACAAAGAGAAGCACTTTCTTTATCTACATTGGAAATGAAATGATAGAGATGACACTCGCTCTATTTTAACTGTATTATTACTTCATTTTATCAGTGACACTAGGGTCGAGCAGGTGGCAAATGAGGTGTATCGTACGTCACACGGATGGAGGCCAGGGGTGCTTAGACTGGGATGCTGAACCTGGCTCTTTCAGTCACCAACATGGATGATTCAATTCATGGGACCTTTTGGTGCAGTTCACCTAAAATGAAGCAATGTCTCGTGAGCTAACAGCTTCTTCTTCAATTTTTTTAAGAAAAGGGCTCCAGCACCGGTTCCATTTCCATCAGAAAACAAAACCCACAGAGCTTCTTCTTCATTAGTTGCAATAAAATTGAGCAACATCAAGGTTGGTTATGAAGCTCCTGGAATGCTCAACTATAATTTGGATATCATTTGTGCTATTCAACTAAGATCGAGCGTGAAATGTATATCTTTGTTTGCATAAAAAAGGTGGAAAGGAGGGTGACTAACAAGTGATGAAACATGCAGCAAATGAGAAGAAGCATGTTCCTTATCTGAATGGCAATCCTACAAGGACAGTAGCAATTTCTAAAGCAGTGGCATTGTTATATATTAGTGTGGGCATTAGGATTAACTATGACAACCGTTAAATACGACATTACTTTGGGCACGGGAGAGTAGGCGGACCAGGTCAGTTGCATTTCTAACGAAAAGAACCAACTTATCTTAATGGGAAATTTAGCAGGACATGTAAAAAAGTGCCATTGATTCATATTACTGGAGGCATTACATTGAAAACAACATTGGTTTAACGTGTCCTTACTTTTAACAGTACGACTGCTACATTTTACCACTGGCATTACATAAGAGTGGCTCGGGGCAACAAACATCACAACAGGATATCTGGGTTGGTCCCATTTTTGTTCGGTATAGCCACCTTATATTGTGTGAGGCTAGAAAATCTAGTGCTGGACTTACTCTGTTGACTTGTCTCCCAGTCCCCACTTTCTTTCCTTTTTCAACCAATAGATCGGGTTTATATTGAGTTTGTACCGCGTTTCCCTTTATTTCCCTATTAGACCTAGAGACCAGTTGGATAGCCCGTCTCTACTACTTTTCGCCCCCATTATTTCCTCTTTCGACCAAGTCCTAGATTCAAGTAACAAATCCTCCCCCACCCCCACCCCCTTTCTTCCTTGTTTGAACCAAGTAGTACTAGATTCGAGTGCATGAACTAGTTTTACCTCTTAAACGTAAAAATATTAGGTGGTTTCCGAATAGCCGATCGATCCTATCTACGAGGGGGCCTAAGAAATAGTAAAAGATACAAATGCAGCAACGTCAGGAGCTCGGGAAGTAGAGCAAGGCCGGTTTCGAAGGAAGTTATACCTGATGGTCATCAGGATGTCGCTAGGTGGGCGGTGGGAGCCCGGATCTGCCCACGCTACGGCAACAAGGCAGAAGGGGTCGGAGGCCCTCCCTTGCCAGCGGTGCTTGGGAGAGAAC
>NC_057807.1:504773050-504778301 GCF_018294505.1 Triticum aestivum
AATAGATGTCCTAATTAACATAGCCGGCTTGACCTAGATGGCAGCCGAGTAGTCTTCGTGCATGTGCCCCCAATGACTAGCCCAACTCAGTTGTCGCTGTTTAACCCTCGCAGTGATCCGAAGCACATGACACCTAATTTTGCAAGATGACAAGAAACCTTTTTTTAGATTTCTCACCACAACTACAGCCATGTACAACACAGCCTGCACGATATGTAGACGATAGCCAATCCAGGCGTGTCTGCTGGAGTCTGGTCACATGCATGGACGAACTGATCTTCCGTGTCTTGCAGGGATCGTCCAGGCACCAACGTAGTACAACACTTCTCTAGTACTATCGCTCGTCTCCCTCTTCTATTAAGTCAACCGACTTGTGAGGCCTGGGAGTGTGCCTATGGTCGGTTCTCAATTGCGGTCCCACATGTGTGTGCAAACGCAATATGACGCGTGTTCCATTCCGAGAGCAGTGTGCCAGACCGACCGACCGTCTGGGGTGCGACGCGAACGTGACGGGCGTGCTGTATATTGCGTACATGTGTACCTCCGTTTTCTAGAGGCTTTGGTCCATGGCGCAATCCATGGATACAAAATTAGTATACTGTATTATTTAAAAGTCGAGGGTGGGGCTTTTCCTGCGTGGTAGGCGGCGGGGCAGTTCCGCCTAGTCGGTTCGACAGAGACGCAAGAAGACGAGGGAGTAGGCTGCTGCAAACGTATGGTTGTGTGATTTGACAGCAAGTTACTGCTAGACAGGTGGGGCCACGTGATTTGACTTGCCATTATCATTTTAACTGCGGCACTACGACCGGCGTGAGTCTCCTGATTCCTGACCACCTCCATACAGGTGCCTCTCCCAATGCTCCACCATGTAGTAGAGGCTGGCTCTTGCATGAGAGCCCACTTCTCCACTTTTTCCTTGCCTCTCTTTCCTCCACATATGCAAAAATGCCATGTAAAGCGGGACGTGGTAGGCGCGACCATGATACGGGCTGCTGGCAGCCCTTGGATCTAAGATCAAATGGTCGCATGCTAAGTTGCTGAAAATTTGCAGAATAACCCTCCTGCGGCAACCGACAAATTTCCTCCCGCGGGCCAGAGTAGGTTTCTCGGTTTGCATGCGGGTTTAACGGAGGGGTTTCATGGAGGCGAGGAGGCGTGTTCAGCCGGGCATGCAGTGGAGGCGTAGTACTATTCAATTTGACAACTACAACTAGTATATTATAAAAAACAAAGAAGAGTAGTAGAGATAGAGATAAGAATAGAGACTAGGGAGGAGCACCATCTACTGCTTCGTGGGCTACTCCTGCGCTCCATTCGGCGGCCGCAACGTCCCCTATAGCCACTCCCTCCCGCGCTCCATTCGGCGGGCGCTGTTGACATTTGGGGAGCGCACTCTCGCAACTGCTAGCAGCGACGACTTCACCGACGACGACTTCTTCCCCGACCTCGGCAACCTCTTCCTCAACGACATGGGCGACAACCTCAATGCCAATGGTGCTGCTACCGTTGCACCATTGTGTTTCCGTCCTTCCTGTTCAAAATCGTGGAAGAATTCATGTTTCTAGTCTGTGTCCTAGACTCGATCTGTTCATCTACTATGCTAGTCCGCATGATTAGTTTAATCTCTGTTATAGCCGTCATGATTTATTTTGTAGTAAATCTCATAGTAACTTGCTCATATATTCAACTGGAGGAACGTCCCCTATAGCCACTCCCGTTTCATGGACGGCCTGGTCGATGCCTCCAAGGAGCCCTTCGTCTACTGCTATGAGTGCCCGGTGCCATTCTGGGGCTCGCCGGCAGACATCGTGCATCACCTGACGCAGGCGTGCGGCGATCACTACTGGCCCTTGGCGAAGAACATCAAGTACGAGACGTGCTACTCGTTCACCGTGCCGGAGTCGCTGGAGGATCAGCGCCGCCTGCTAGTCTTGGAGGAGGACGGCAGCGTCTTCCTCTTGATCGTGGCCACTGGCGAGGCCCGCGCAGGCCGCCGCCACATCTCTGTAGTGTGCGTCAGGGGCGACTCTGCTGACGCTGACACTGACACGAGGCCGATGTACGGGTGCGTGCTCACTATTACTACCCCTCGGAGGTACGTGGGCGGCGACACTGGCTACGTCAAGATGACTTGGACTCTGCCGAGCTAGGACCTTCCCGTCGATGTCAACATGTAAGATGCATGGTATTATTTGACCCCCAACAATGTGCATGGGGACTCCAAGGAGGTTCACCTAGACATCTGCATTACTAAGTTAAATGTTAATCATTAGTGTTCGCTCAATGTAATCTGTTGTCTAAGCATGTGGTGACTTCCATGCATGATCTTGCTCTATTAGAGTATCGCGCATGAATAAAAGTGTATCCATTTATGGTTCAGTCTAGAATCTTCCATGTATGAATTTTTACTACAGTACTGGTGAAAGACTTATGATGAACCATTTCCTGCAAAGCACAATAAGAGTTATTTCTTCACAAGTTTTGGATGCAGGTTGAATAGTTGAATACTTTTGTTTGCAAAAGATACTTTTTATCTATTTCACCCGGATGTTTTTGAGCTCTAGAGATGAAATAATATCTGAAGAAACCTATCGATACCTGTTACACATGAGATGCCCCACATCCTTTGTCAAAATAAACAACACCCCGATCAATGCATTTCACTCTTGCGTGCAACGCACGGGCTCCTTACTACTATAGATTAGTATGACCAAAAATTGAACTAACATTATATATAGTACGATAAATGATGATGCATGTCACCTAAAATTACATCATTGAAAACTATGTTCAAATACGATATTGTTTTTGTTGACATGCACTAACATTTTTAAGTCAAATCTTCAGTCAAATTCAATGGGGGATAAACCACGACCGATGTAGTAGTACTAGTGTAGAGGGCAGCGCTGCACGGGAGTCTCGCCTCTCACCCCGCTCGTGGCGCGGTAGTAAAGCCGTCATATCACAAAACCCAACCACTCCCAGTAATAAGTGGCCTGGTAAAATAAACAGACAAGCAAACATCACATCCCTCCGTCTTTTTTGCATTTCATCTATCTACATTTACTTTTTCCGGTTCATCTCGCACACTTGATCCCTAGCTACTACTCCTAGGGCCAGTTCTTTTGGCGACTTCCCCAGCTTTTCCCATAAGACTAGTAAAGTGGAGAGTAATGCTTCCAATGCATTGGTGCTTATGTGAGGTGCTAAGCACATTTAAAACCTTAGCAACTAGTCTCCCCAGTGCATTAGTGCTTAGCTTTTGTAGCTAAGCCTCCCTCATTGAATTGTTTAACAATTAAACTCCATCATTCATTGGTTGATAGTCATTTTGCATAGGTTCACGCGCTCAGCACCATTTCCTCCTAGGGTCACCCTAATGCTCTCTCTCTCTCTTCTTTAATTGCTTTGCCACATCATTTTCTTGCCTATGTGGCACCCTTAACACCTGTACACCGTGGAGCACTGGGAAGGGCCTAAAACAATAAGGCGCCTCACTCATCTATCTGGGCTTCTAAACTAGTACTAGTAGTACAGTACCTCCATCCTGGTTTATTGCTCACCATTGTAATTTGTGCTAAATTTTGACCAAAGATTTAACTGATAAAATGTTAGTGCATGTGACATGCACTAACATTTCATTAGTTAAATTTATGATCAAAATTTGACACATATTACAATGGGGACCAATAAACCAGGACAGAGGTAGTAGTTATGGGATTACTAATCTAGAAGCCTAAAAGAACTGGCCCCTGGTACTCCTACTAGTAGTAGTACTCAAGTTGGAATTCCAATTGCACGGCACAACTTGTTAGGCAAAAAATTCGATTCAGGGTGTAGGAAGCGGTTTGGGAATTTGCATGCCTTTCCAACCAGTTAGATACTCCATACAAAGAGGTAGAGAGAAGTAAAAAAATAAATACACTTATAGCCAACCTTGTTGTAGTATGAGTGACTAAGTGATGACTATGTATGAGATGCCAACATCAGATAGCCTAACGCACTGAGTTAAATCTCCAAGGGTGCGACCATGCGAGCGACGCGACGGTCATGGTAAGCGAGACCATGATACGGGCTGCTGGTAGCCCTTGGATCTGAGATCAAACGGTCGCATGCTAAGTTGCTGAAAATTTGCAGAATAACCCTCCAGGATATGATATTCACCCATAGGTCTAGAATCACGCCATGCAACCGTTCAATCTCAGATCCAAGGGCTCTCGGAAGCCCATATCATGGGAAAATGGAAAGCCACTACCCTGTCGTTCGCACGCTGGCAGTTCGCTCCTACTCATCCCCACACGTCCTTTAATACTACGGCGGTTCGCTCCTAGTCGTCCCGTCCTTTTCACATTACGTCAGTTCCACTAATCCTAACCCTCCTCCCAAATCCATGGCATCCCAAATCTCCATGGTCGGCGGTGAGTACAAGGTTAGAACCATCACCAGTGATGAGTTCGATGTCATCTACACCCATTCTTCCGCGACGGTGAAAGGATGCCTCGCTCGCTTCAGACGCATGTTCGAAGACTCAGATGATGAGTGGGTCGTTGGGCTAGATGTTGAGTACACCACAGTCCTGGGACGAGAGAAGGATCTAAAGGACGAAGAGAGGAAGAAGCCCGCAGTGATCCAGGTTTGCGTGCATGACTTATGCTTAGTCTACCACATATGCCATGCCGACGTCGAATGCCTGGATTTTATGGACTTCCTCAAGAGCAACCTAGTCAAGTTTGTTACTATAGACTTTGGTAATGACAAAGAAGTCCTGGGTCGGATAGGCCTCATTGTAGGCAACACCTTCGACCTCCAGAAGAATCGGTTGGTGTCCTCTCATCGGCCTTCAATGCTGACCCTGGCAGGAGCCATGGTTCATCCTTCGTACGGTAAACTGGAGAAACCTCCATACACGTTTCATCGTTATGCATGGCAGCGGAATGTACTAGATATAGACCACATCCACTACGCTGCAATGGATGGCTACCTTTGTTTCAATATCTACAAGGGTTGGATGAAGAGCAAGAGCCAAGTGTGCGGTTCAAGCAAAGAAGTATCGGCCAAGAGGAAGTGGGACAAGGACGAAGTCGAGGATGTGGACGAGGACTCCGAGTAAGCTGGCAGTGTCGTTGCTCATGGTGGTTCTAATGCAGTGTCTACCAGAATAGTTGCAAAGTTTAATTTTAGGTGTGCTTAATTTAATTTGAGGGGTGTGTTGTGCTGAGCCCCCAGCAGAACTATGTTATGTTTCTTCTCG
>NC_057807.1:504779396-504779840 GCF_018294505.1 Triticum aestivum
AGTCGGGTGCTCGATGCGGAGCTTCGCCAACTCCTCCTTCTGTTCCATGACGAGGGCCTGCAGCATCTTCATCGAGGAACTACTATTCTCATGCAGCTTCTTCCAGCTGGCGTTCTTCTCCTTTAACAGGTCGATCTCGTGACAGAGCTTCACCTTGTCCTCCTAAAGTCGCAGGATTTCACCGGTCGCCTTCTTCTCCGAGGCAATGCTCTTCTTTAGTAGCATCACCAAGCCGGCGGTCAACTCCCCCTCCTTATTGAGCTCAGCGGGCATGTCGTCGAGGCTCTCCTTCAGCAACTCCATCAAGCCTTGGATGAACTCCTTCTGCTTATTGAGGTGCTTATTGAGCTGATCGGGCATGCCGTCGAGGGATAACGACTCCAGCGCCGCCGGCTCGGCATGTTCGCCTCCATGGCTAGGGCGCTCCTGGGAGCCATCGCCTGC